>NC_081412.1:264050893-264210893 GCF_030272615.1 Cryptomeria japonica
ATGTCATAATTATTGTCTAGGGAATTTTCATTATTTTTCTTTGAAACAATGCTTAAAATCGCATTGTCTGAAAGAGGGGCAAAATGTAGACATGTAAAAATGGTCAACGCTTGCGGAGTCATACTTTAACATTTGCGCATTGCCTTATTTTAGGGTTCTTGTGTCGCATTAACATTTCTTCTATGTTGCGCACTTGGTCTTTATCATTTGCGAGCATCGATTCCTTCTTCTACATTCCTCATTTTTCTCACTTTCGAATTAGGTCTTGTCGATAGCAATCTTCAGTCATGATTTTGGTTGATCTTTGTCCTTGTCAATCTCGTCATTTTGCAATCGATTCGTCATCGATCCTTGTCCTTGTCAATCTCATCATTTTGTGATCGATTTGTCATCGATCCTTGTCCTTTTCAATCATGTCAATTTGGACCGATTAGTCATTGTTCCTCGTCAATTGGCACTTATCAATTTGATCTCCTTGTCAATCTTGGTCAATTTGTCATTGATTTTTGCCAACCAATTTTAATCATTTATCAACATTGGTCCTTTGTCAATCAAAATCATGATCAAACCTACATTAATTTCTTGTTGTCTTGACCTAGTTCCTTGTCCTCTTATTTCTAGGGTTTTATGATTTGTTCATTTAATCCTTTTCTTCTTCTTTGTGGGTTAAATAAATCTATTTATTTAGTCCTAGGTCTCTTTCATGAATTAATTAATGGATGAAAACCTATTAATTAATTCACCTAATTTCTATTTCATCTTTTTCCTCAATTTTCTAATTTGCTAATTTCTCCTAATTCCTAATTTCTATTTCTCCTATTTTCTTTAATTTTTCTAATATTTCCCCTAATTTCATTCCCTCATTTTCTCCTATGTTTATGCTTCCACTTGCCATAATTTGTCATAATTTGTCATGCATTTTGCATAGCAACTTGTCATAATTTGTCATACTCCTTGCATATCAAATTGTCATTTGTCATAATTTTGCCATTCTTGATTTGGATTTCCTTTCAATTCTCTTCATGCTAATCTTGTCCTCTCTCCAATTTGTCTATAAATTGGATGATTTTCTTCAATGAAAGGAGAAATCAATCACATTTTCAATCAATCAACCATTCTTCTAGTATCCTCGCACTATCAAAATCAATCTTGCTTCATGCTTTTGCACTTGTAGGTGAGATCCACACGAATCCACTATTTGGAGGAGAAAGAAGGACAATGGAGGTCAATTGGAAGAGACATTGTTGATGGATTTTCATTTATTTTGAGTGTCTTGTTTTCAATTCTTCTATTGATTGTAATTAGGATTTATTTCATTGCAATTTGGCTTTGTGGTTAGCTAATATCTGTTTGCTTTGATGTTAATCAAATTCCTGATCTACACAGATGATCTAGTGTTTGGGCATTTCACTGGAGGAGTCAGTGATACCTATGATGTATCATGTTTCTTCCTTTTCAAAATTTTCCCTTTTGGCAACTCGGTGCTCAAAGTAATAACTGCTTCTTGGGCTTTAGATTCCTCCTTGAAGATGACTTGAACTCTCTTGACAGGAGTGGAGGAAGAACCTTCTCCAAATTTCTTCTTTAATGCTTTAACCATTTTTGTTGCTTTTCTAGTAGCCTTTGGTACTACAATGCTCATTTTGACTTTTTTTTTAACTTCTTCATATGTACTGTATCTGATCTCAGTAGCATGCCTTGGTAGTGCAAGAAAAGCATCTATCTGCTGCTGTGTAATGTCAAAATCAATCTCATAACCCATAGGCGGCAAAGATTGAGTTCTCAGTTCTATTGCATTGACATAGCAATAGTCGGTATCCACTTCAAAACATATATTGTCCTTATATTTTTCCACTAACTGGGGTGGTATCCTGTACTTGTTATGCATCTTTTCCTAAAAATTGCTAAAATAATTATCCATAATCTCATTGAAGTTATCACCTAGCTATTTGATGAAGTCATTGATTTGATGGGCAATTGGTCGGTGTAGCTCCCAAAATACATTACCAACTGATGGAAAGAATTTCTCAAAATAGAAAAACATGCATACCAAAAGTGATCCAAACTTTAGTGTATTTGCCGAGTTGTTCTTCTTTGGCTTCCTTATGGTGTTGAGATTTTCAAACAGATTTTTTAACAACACTTCATATAGATCAATCTTCATACCTTTCTTCACAATTTTATAGGCTAAGTCAACAGCAGCACAGGGTACACTATTTTCACTTACCAATTGAAAGAAACAATAACCTATGACTCTAACTGCAAACTTCAACTCTGCATCTGTGACATTGTTCATTTTCAGACCTCTGCAATCAGATTCAACTACTATTAAAGTGATCAATTCTTTCTGTGAAATCATTTTCTGAGCTCGGACATGGTCAAAAATAGGGTAACCGACGATCAAGTGGATGCTTTCCTTAGTGATCTTGAATGGTTGCTCCTCTAACCACATAAAGTCATCATGAAGTCTGCTCAAAACAAATTTAACCCATTAGGGTTTGAAGACTCACGAGTAGGTTAGGGCTTCGGTCAATCCCTTGATTTTAATATGTTCAAACTTGCTATCCAGTTTTCCATTGGTACACAATTCATCATATGTGTCCTTGATCTTTGTGTGACCTAGTTCCTCAACATGACACTTAGTGAAGAATCTGACATCCTCAACTAATTAAACCCTATCCAGAATGAGTGAAAATGCAGTTTTATCATCCGGTTCAGATGCTACTTGAGGTAGTGGGTATTTCAATGAGGGCTTCTCAATGTTCTCAACAACAGCGGGTTTCTGAATCTTAGGCGCCATTTCAAACTTTGGATAATCACTAATGAAAGAGCCTTAGGGTTTGAAAACTTTTAACCAGCAAACGCTTTCCACTTAGTAAATATAAAACAGATATTCACAGCTGATATGATAGGTTAACTTGCTTGACAATGTGTTGTGATTGATATAAATACTTTGAATTTCACTTCGAAAGAGATTTGATCGCCTTTGAACCACTTTGCTCTGCTTTTTGAAAACTTGGTAAGTGTAAAATGACCGTGCAAAAGCTTTAAGTACACATTTTAACTTATTGGGCTCCACGCAGTTAGGTCAGAAAACATTAAATGCACCCAGTTCCACTAAACCAATCTTTTACTGATTAGCCAGACTTCTTGCATTTATCAACTTGATAGGCTACCTGCATTTACCGACTTGATAGGCTTCCTGCATTTACCGACTTGACTAGTGCTCCAAAAGACTTGATAAAATTTCAAACTTGCTAATGCATCTTAGCTATGCAGATTTTGAATTAAGTACATGATAAAATAGGAATGGTTTAAGCTTTAACCTTGAGAGAATGCAGTCCCTTCATACCTTTACCGATTAATTTGGAATAGATGCACCTAACTCTGTAGGTAAGGTGCTTTCTTCATTTGACACAATTTCCTTCTTTTTCCAAATCATCTGGAATTTGCTTTTTATTTCTTCAATATCTTCTCTAGGTTGATCTTTGCAATCTCTAGCCAAGTGTCCAATCTTGTGACAATGAAAACATGCTATACCAGGATTTCTCCATGATCTTCGATTGTTCATTCCAAACTTTATAAAGCAGTTGGCACTTATATGTCCATACCTTCCATAGTATTCACACCATATCCTTGTATTATAATCCCATGGTATTGTAGTATACTGTCGGTTAGGTTCTTTGTAAGTTCGGTAGCCTCTAGTATTTGCTCGGTGTGCAGACCACATACAGTTCTTCTGCTTAAACCAACACTTCTCGGTACTGTGTCCATATCTATTGCAGTTTTTACAAAACCCTTTGAATTTTTCCTTCTAATAATTGCTAACAAACTTAGTCCTGCATTGATTAGATGTATGACCATACTTATTGCAATTGTTACAATAACCATTAGACCTAGTGACATTCAGTTGATTACCTTTTCTAATTTGGCACATGTTGGCAGTATGTCCTTGTTTTCCACAGTAGTTGCAAATAGGCTTATTTCCTTTGATGTTCTTGTTGTTTCCAGCTTGTTTTGATGATTCTCCTCTCTCGGTAGAGTCTTTTCCTTTGTAACCGAGTCCTACAGCTTTGTTGGGTCTTCTTGTAGTTAGTTGCTCATCCAACATCCTTGATGCTTCATAACTTTTCTTTAGTGTTTCTTTTGACTTCTTTTCTGCTTCAAGCTCATCGATCAATCTTGATAGTTCAAGTTTCAATGCTTGATTCTCATTTTCCTTTAGATTTGGTTCATGATGTGTGTAGCCCAATTGATCAGACAGATTACTTTGAATTCCAGTCATCCTTGTGATTTCATCATTATTTTCAAATACTAATGCTTCAAGCTATTATTTTTCTCTTTCTAGATCTCTTATGTTATCCTTGGCTGTCCTCAATGCATCAATATTTTCCGTCATCTGTGTGCTGAAATGTTCATGTTCTCTTTTCATTGCTTTTAGCTAATTAGTCAGTGCTTTGTTTTTTTCTTTCAATGCTCCAATCATTTCTTCAGTTTCTTCAGATATACTATTCTCAAATGATGTCTCAATTTGTTCCACCAGCTCTTGAGAGTCCTACAAATCATCAAACAATCTTCTTCTAACTTTTAGTGATCTTTGCATTTGTTTCTGCATGTCTGCAATCACTTGATTAGCATGATCTAATTCATTTTTAAGATTCACAATTCTCCAAGATTGTTTGTAGCCTTCCATTGATAAGATCTTTCTCTTTAGGCAGTTAAACCCTTTTCCAAGATTAAAGCTCTGATAGTAATTGTTAGGCCCAATATGGAAAGCTAATGTAGTGAGAGGGGAGGGGTGAATTAGTACTTCAAATATTTTCTTCAACAATAACTTTACTATTAAACATAAACCAAAAACTCTTGTAACATAATATAATGCTAAAACAAATAAATGACAATCATACATGATTCACTCCATAACACATATATTTTGGTTACGCAAAAACTCTTGGTTAGAGAGAAAAACTACAGTGGGGATGACACCCACAACTTCACTACTGCAATAATAAAGGTTGCTTGGTTAGAGCTACATGTTTAGCTATTTCTGATATCTTACCCTGTTAGGAGTATCAATATCTTTAGATCTACCTTGGTAAAGGATTTTACAACACTTATTCTAAAATGTTGCACCTGGTTAAAGGCTTTACAATTTATAGACTTTGTTAGAGTCTTTTACCTTGTTAAAGGTTTCTCTGACAACTCAAAATATTACAATCAAAATCTTACAAAATATCTACAACTTCACATCTAAAATGTTATAGCAGATTCTATTTGCTCAAAATGAAATTACCTTGCTTATAGCATACCTTGGTAACCCATAAATTTACTCGGTAAACCTTTCTGTTTACTCCGTTCCTTGACTGTTCTCTTAAATCCTTCTCGGTGACCTCTATGTATCTCTGTCAATCGTAATAGTCATAACACTCAGTGCTTTCCCATGATTTTTCTTTTCACATATGTCTTGCTTCACACACATGTTTGATCCTTAATTCATGTTGTATAAATAGATCTCTTGTAACAGTGATCTTGTTCATGCTTCGATCTTACAAACATGATTCATTAAATGAATAACCATACAAAATTATTTTATTGGATAGATGTTCTCAAAATCATACAAAATCTTAAGGTGCAATTTCCAATGTGTTAACGGTTTCTTGTTCCTCGATCTTTGTAACATGTTTCCCATATGTGTCTAGGTTCAATGAATCTGGTAATACATTTTACTTGGTGTGTATGAACTCAATATACCATCTTTGCTGCTCGGTAGTCATAGAACATTAATCAGTAGACAACTCAGTGTATACTAAACTTTGTGACTCCTTTCTTCTATAACCGATTGCTCTGTGCTTACCGACTTAATATTTCGGTAGTAATAACCGACTAGAGTATATAGAATGACTTTGGACATAAAACTAATGATGACTTAGTAAATAGTAACACTCCCCAACCACTGGAAAATGGTATGTTTAATGATCATGAAATATTTCACTCTTGAAGGTCATCATAAAGTCTATTATTTCTACCATATGTTTCTTCTCAACCATTTTAGGAACCATGACACCATTTCTTTTCCTTTCTATATATTCCACTCCTTCAAACACTCTGTCAAAGAATCCCTTGATCTAAAAAAAAGACAAAAAGTTGGTGCCCTTCCACTAGGGTCTGATTTACAGGCTTTATTCATTCCATATTTCCCTTTGTCTGCCTAGAAAAATTGTTGTTATGAGATCCCCTACCATGAGTTCTTTTCCCTTGCTAATTGGTGCACCTAATTCCTACACCAAACACTGCATTCCCCATTCAAAGGTTTCTTTCATGGCTTCCCCTATAACCCCTTCCACTTTTGTGGTTCTAACAAAAGTAGATATGCAAAAAACCCAAAAGGCCTTGACTAGTAAGAAGGGGAAGAACCTGAACCAAAAAAAGATTACAATTGTTGATGAATCAAGCAAGGATGAAGATAAGGAGAGGGAGATTCATTAGAATGAAGGCAAGTGATGGTCACATAGAATTGCCTCTTGTGAGTATGAGAAGGGTAAGAGGTTAAAATCAATTCATTATGGCTTTAAATATGAGGAAGGGGAGCGAGGTAGAGATTATGAAGAAAAAGGGGATGGTGGTAATATTGATGGTGGTAAGGAGCATCTAGATGAGAACACTAAGAATTTGAATGGGAAACCTAAAAAATTTGGATGACAACCCAGAGAAGTCAGTTAACAACAGTTGGGATGAGAAAGGGAACCCAACTAGGGATGAAAAATTAGAAGAGATAGCAATGGAAGAAGATGGGAAGATGAATGTCACAGACGAGAGTTGTGTGGGATGTTAGAAGGTTGAGAAAGAGTTGAGGGATATGGGGGAAGAACTATGCAGACTTAAGGACAAACTCATTGAGCTAGAATCAAAGATGGACAACATTTGCAAATTTGGCCTTAGAGTAATGCACAACTTAGCTAATTCTCTTTGTTTAATGTTGGAAAAGGTGCTTGGCGATGTTGTGGTTGAAGAAGGCATTCACGGGGAACTATTTAAGTTCCTAACTTAGGACTGGAATAATGCCCTACTACAAGAAGGCCAAGGTGTTAAAAAATATAGCAATGCCTAGTTGTTTAGGGAACTTTATTTTTGTTGTTGTTTCTATTTACAGGAGCTTGGATCCTTTGATAAACTCTATAGGTTACTATGGTAGATTTATATATTAGCTAATGCTCTAGACTTTGGTTTCTTTCTAGATGTTTATGGTTATTATTGTCGAACTGCTATAATTTTGTTATTTCTAGTGTGCTTTATTTTTTCTATTTAAAATTTGGACACCTTTAGGTTGTGGTTGTTAGAGGGACAACACCCTTGTTATGTTGCTTATAATATCAAAAAAAAATACTTTTTATTATATTGATATGTTTAATATATTTAATAGTTTACAATCACATGTTTAAAACATTGTTGTTATAAAAAAAAAAGAGTATGTAAATTAATTTTATTTAACTTATTTGTATAATTATTATTATAAAATTGTAATACAATTGTATTTAAATATAATTATTATTATATTGAATATAATTTTTTTTAAATAATAAAAATATTATACTCATGTTATTCAAAAAATAATAATTACAACTCAAAAGTGTGTATTTCCTATTGTATGGCCCTTTAAGACTTGGAATAAAGTATGTTGGAAATATGAGTTTGTATGGTTGTCATTGATGTCAAACTTGGTTGTCTGTATATGATGGTGTATTGTTGTAGGTTTCTTTGTCTTGTGTTTGGTGTTGTAGTTGAGTTTGATGTTTTTGTGTTCGTTGTGGCAAGTTCAATATGCAAGAAAGAGTTTTTAATGTATGCAAGAAACAATATTTAATGTCTTATTGGTAGAATGATTTGCATTCCTTTGGATGGTAAATATTATGTTGCATTGATTGGTTTTTTGGTTTGTGGATTGCAAAAGTTAGTTGTTACCATTTTTAGATAGTAGACAGCAAGGGTGTCTGTTAGACTAGTCTAAAAAGTCTTCGGTGGCATCCGAATATGTTGAATTTTATGTTATGGTTTAGTGGATTCATGCAGTATTTTTAGTGTCTTTCTCTGGTGGTGTTTTTATTTCACAGGTGAGTTATGTTGACTTGTGTTTGGTATATTCAACTATATTATGGTTCGGTGTGTCTAATTGGATTATCTTGTTTTGATCATATCTTTTGGTCCATATATAAATTGGAGGATGAGTTAGAATGTTGGTATGGGTCTCACCATAGTGTGTGGAGATCCACATGGAATAATTTGTATTGAAATATGTCTTTTGGCCAACTGATTGACACACTTTATTGCCTATCTACACGTTACATTTGGTGGCAACTTGGTAAGATGTGTTAGCATGTGTAGATCATTAGATTCATCTTGGAAGGATGTGTTGTGATATATTTGGGTCCCCTCTTTCTCATGGAGTGCACTATATTGAGTATTTTTTGGTCTAGGTGACGTATTTTGTGCAATAATGTTCATTCCAGTTTTGGCTAACCCTCAATTAGGTTTTTGATGATCTATCTTATATTTAAGGAGTGTAGTTGCATAATTTGTGTGTGAAATATAGTTTTTATTGATGAGAAGAAAATTTGAATGATGTGCAAGCAGATTTGAGACTGTAGTTGTGCAAAATTTAGTTTGTGAAGATCTTTGAAGGTGATACATTCTGTGAGACAGTGTGCTGAGGCAGTGGTGATTTTCAAAGATGCTTTCCATGATGCTGGATTCTTGATATAAATTTTCAAGGAAAATGTCATGATCAAGAGATCCTTCTCATTTTAGTTATAATATTTCCTTTGTTGTTGATCGACAATGGGTCCTTCGGCAACACCTTGTATCTTTCCTTGAAGCAGTGTGCCTCAGTTGTGAAATTCTTTGTATATTTCCCTAAGGTAGTGTCTTAGTCTTACAATTCCATCAGGTGCATGTTTCTCCTTAGAAGTAAGCCTAAAACATTGTAATCATTTTATTCATATTGTAACTTTTATTCTCATCATGGTTTTTCCCTATTTGCATTTTCCATGTAAATCTCATGTTCATGTGCTAATGGTTGATGTGGTTATGGTATTGTTGTAGAATGGTTATATTTTGTTTATAATTAATTTGTTTTGATGATCTAGACTCATCCACTGCCCTCTTAGTCTTACCTTATGTTCAAGAAAGTATGTGTAATATAGTACATCATTATACAAATCAAACAACATGTCTTGTAAATGTGTATGTAGGGGTTAATAAATAATTAAATCAATCAAATATCAATTAACATTTTAGATATCTATGTTGTACATTAGAGTATTTTATCTAGAGTTATGCTTTTTCTAGCTTAAGTTTACTTAGTGGTGCTTTAGTTTAGTTGTAGTTGAGCTTTATTTGTGAGGCCCTACCCCGACTCAACTTGACATTTTCAGTTATTTGCATATTGAGACTATTATGGATGCTTTATTTTATGCTTTATGGATTTAGAACCTATATGACTTCATGATTTGGATCACATTGGCATGTGTTGATGCTTTATTTTATGCATGATGATTATGAAACTATATATGTTACTAGAATAGAATTATTTTGTAATGGTGAATGTCATTATTGGAATTGCAGGACTTCATTTTGATGATAGAAAAATGATGCTTATTATATGAATGGTTCAATTTTGAGAATTGTGTTAATTGCTTATGTGAAGTCGGATTTAATTGAATGAGATATTGAATTATTATTGCCAATGTATGAGTGTTTGATGTGCAATGAAATCCATGTATTTAATTATGTATAATTGTGATTATTTGGAATTACTAATGTGTTAATTGAGATGCGCAGGAAAATTATCCATGTGACCATGGAATTTATATGGAGAATCAAACCTAGACCAATGTACGTTTGTTAAGCCAGGGGTTGTCTATTTGGAGAGACAACACCCCGTTTGTAATGTATTTTATTTGTGAAGTGTATGATGCATGAGTGTTAAAATTAATTTTTATGTATATGTGTAATCCTACAAGAGACAAATTCCATGTGTGATTTTTATATTGTATTTTTATTGTGTCACTTGACACATGTGCTGATTAGTGTCATTGATTTTGACTTGTCTCTTGGAGGGAGTTTTGTTTCTACCAAAGCCATTCAAAAACATGAGTGTGGTCCCAAATTTGCCTTGGGTAGGGAGTCTTGAGAGTGGTCAACTCAGGTTTGACCCGTAGGTAAACTTCAGTTGGGTTTCTAAGGGGTCAAAAGGACTCCTAGGGTCAGTTTTAGGGATTTTCCAAAGGTCCAAAGGGTATACCTATGGGTTAGGGGTATTTTGAAGCATGTGACTACTCCCATGTGACTATTTAGTCACCTCAAAAAGTGGTTTTTCCAAGGTGAGCGAAAATTCAACTTAGAAAGTTCCTCCTAGGATAGACAACCTTCCCTTTTGATGTCAAACTCTCTTCCCCATCTTCTCTCACCTTTTCCCTTTCCAGTTTTAGTAATGTGTAAGAGTTTGGGAAGAGCAACCAATGGGAACTCTCACCTCACCCAAGGGGTTGGGGAGTGTGTGAGAGGCCTTCTTAGGCAAGAATTGGAGACTTAGTGAGTAATCACCCACTCTCCATTGTTGGAGATTATGCACTTGTTTGAAAATTAGTTGTAGAATATAATTTTTGGGAAGGATTGGAGAAAAGTTTGTGTGGATTTGGGCAGCTCATCCCCAACTAATTCTAGCATACCTATTGGCAGAATAAGGTTGGTTTTATTTCCTCTTATTTATGTTGTTTATGTTGTTTTGTTGAAGTGAAGAAAAGCTTGTAGAAAGAGATGTGTTTATGTAGATTGAGGTTAAAAAAAAGTGTAAGCTTTCCTTTCTATGTATTTTGTTTATGTGTTCTTGTTTTGGGAGTGTCCAAGACCTCCTACTCTTGGTGGAGTAGGATGGTCTTGGGGTGGAAGGAGTATGACAGCCTTGGGTGAGAGGCTCTCCTTATGGAGAGTGATCTCAAGGGTGTCCTTTGTGACCCTTGCTGCATAGCCTTGTGTATGCATTTGGGGGTCATAAGGGGAGAAAATATGGCCTTTGAGCTTTTGGGGGGCATAAGGTATGTGGATGTATCTTTTGTTGTATTTTGTATTGCCATGAAGTGGCTTGATTGTAAAATTTTGGCTTGCAATCTCCCCAATGGTACTTGGTCCACTTCCACCCGTGGAATGATCATCACAAAATGTGGTGAAAGTGTAGCTTGGGATGGAAAGATGTATGTTGAGTGTTTGCCCTATTTGTTGTGTTGTTTGCTTGATTGTAACCCGTCTAGTGCTTGGTTCTCCAAGCTTGGGGGTGGCTTCTAGTAAGCCTAGGCTGGGAGGTGAGCTCTCCATGGTCAAGTTGTGTTTTATTGCAGGTTGCTTGGGATGGGAAAGGAAAGAATTAAGAATGTTGTTGCTGTTTTGTGTTGCAGAAAAGTGTTGAAGAAAAAGAAAGAAATGTATTCAATGTTGTAGCTTGTATAAGAAAAAAAAAGGGGAATGTGAGCTATGTTGTATTTATTTTCAAGAAAATAAGTGTAGTGATTTTATTCATATTACCATGAAAAGAAAAATATTGTTGGGTTTTCAAACCCATTTGTATTCACATTTACTTTGTATCTACATTTGCTAAAGAAATATATGTATCTTTCCTACTTTAGTTAGTTTTGCAAAAGAAAGAAGCAATGTATTAGATTGTATTTAAATCTTCATGTTTTACAAAAAAAAAAAGAAGTAAATGCATTTTTATGAATTCTGCAAATAAATGAAATTTATTACTACATGTTCTTTATGTTAATATGCTACTACAAATAAATAAATCAGTCATTTATTTTCCCATTTAATGCAAAAAGTGAAATTTATTATAGTAGCCTATTTCCTTTCAAAAAAATTTTTTTGCATTTAGTCTTAGTTTATTTTGCCTAAAAAAAAAATAGATATATATTAGGTTGTTGTTAGGATGCATTGTAAATGTTAGTTTGCATAATGTTGTTTTTAAACAAAAAAATATATTCAAATATATTTCTTCAACTATCTTCTTTTTAAAAAAAAAAACAATAAAATAAAATAAAATATATTTTCCCTATTTTACAAATTACAAATAAATCTTAGAATATTCTTGCATGCATTAGAAGATATACAAGATTAATAAACTCACAAACTTGCCTAAATGAGTTATAGTTGAGAATATATATATACTTATGTATATATATTTTCTTCATTTAATTACTATTCTAAAAATCTGTTATTTACAAAAAAAAAATGATGTATTTACAAATTTAATAATACAGAATAAAGAGGGAGAAAACTGATAACTTGCAGAATCATTTTATATATATATATATATATATATATATATATATATTAATATATATATATATATATATATTAATATATATATATATACGTGTATATATTCTTTGTATATGAAATCTACATGTTCCCAAAAAAATAAAACTATATATATTTCCTGACCTTTATTTATATATATATATATATAAATATAAATAAAGAATAAAAGAAAAAGAAAATTTCATAGTTTATTTTAACATGAAACGGGGGTTTCATTTTTTTTTTTTAAAAAAGGTCAATGTTTGCCATGGCGGGCGCCGCAGCCTTGGGCGGCGCCATCCACAGGCTGCGGAACCCGTAGACTATGGGCGGCTCTGTCCGCAGCCTGCGGGAGCCGCAGACTGTGGGCGGCACTGTCCGCAGCCTGCGGGAGCCGCAGTCTGTGGGCGGTGCCATCCGCAGCCTGCGGCACCCCCGCACCGCCTCTCCTTGCACACTCCGCTCCGCCTCCTCCCACGCCCGCAACACAGCATAAAACAAACCGCCGCTCGGCTCTCTTCCCTCCGCCACGCCACCCAAAAATAAATAAACTCCCAGTTCGGCCCTGCGCGCGCCGCCGGGTAATGAAGCTCGGGCCGCCGCGCCCGCACCTGCACACACACACAAAAAAAAATGGAGCATACACATACAGCACATACACACAAAAATAAAAGAAAGTGTGAATGTTGTTTGCTTTTCACACATGCCCTGACCCTATTTTCGGGTTAGGGAAAACACATTTAGGTTTTTAAAATAGGTATGTGTGTGGGCATGTTTAAGAGGGGTAAATTAATATAATAAAACAAAAGCCCCATCCTCTCTTGAGAATATATTCATAAACCTATATATAAAATTTATAAGTATATATATATATATATATATATATATATATATATATATATATATATATATATATATATATATATATATATATATATATATAGATTAAGTTTTATATTTATTTGGAATTAAATTTGTTAATTGTAAAATTAAGTTTTGCATTTTTTTTTTAATTATTTGACAAATGTAGAAGAATTTAAATAAGAAGGTCTATTCCTGAACTCTTGGTAGGATTAACCTAGGAGGTTTAAAATAAAGGACCCATGTTTGTCAAGTTGGCCCCCCTTTTATTTTGAAATTTATTAGGCACCTTTTGATTAAGGGACATTTTACTTAAGGGGTTAATTTAATCAAAGAGTTAGAGTAAATTAATTTTTAGACCCACTGTAATTTAAGAGCTATAAGATAATTATTGTCATTTAAATTTGAGATTAATTGTTAGGTTTGAAATTTTAATTATTTATTAATGGAAGATTAGGGATAACTCTTTTGGAGAAATATTAGCTCGCTAATGACTTAGTTAACTTTATCACCAAATTGAATTAATTATCTGATTCACACAAGATATAGTTAAGACCAAACTAGAGTTGTATTATTTTAATTAAGTAAGTCGTGTTAAGTTCAGTATTTTAAAAAAAAAAATTATTCCGTTCGTGCCCAAAAGTTTGGGCATGACATTATTTATCTACTCTTTGCTTTCTTTAGTTCTTCTAATTTTAGGATTATGGAATCTCTTGCTTTCTATAAAACAAGTCTGTATGCATTGTTTCATTAATTTTGTAATCATTATTTTTTAGGAATATAGCATTTATTTTTGTTTCTTTCATTTATGGAAGGTGTTATTTGTTTGTTGTTCGATTTTATAAGTGCTTGTGTTGCAAAATTCAACATGGTATTAGAGCAAGGAATCAACAAACCCCTTGTCGAACTTTGAAAGTTTCTTTTCTCAAAAGTTTTGCAAGGTCACCATCTTTTTCTTTTTGTGTAGATTAGAAGTGGGAAATTTTTATCAAATTTTGGAGCAAAACAATTCATACCTACACCTGTGTCAAACATTTTGGACATTTTCCATTTTTTGAATCTTTTTCATTTAAAAAAAATTACATTTTCAAAATATTTCTATTTTTGGAAATCCTTCAAGCCTTCCAAGCCCTAGTTGACATACAATTGGTCTTTTTGCCATAACTTGGTCATACAGAGTCGAAATTGTGTAAACAATAGATCATCAAAAAATTGATTTCAATGCTGATCCAATAGTGTTAGTTATTTTTTAAATTCTACTCCAACTTTGTACCAAGTTTGCAAAATTCAAAATTTAAGTTTCGCACTTTCGAGGCCATTTCTTGCACATCCAAAAAAGAAATTTTGAAAACTAGATCTCGTTGGAAAGGTGGTTAGTTCTCTATCTAGATCTACAGGTATTTTTTCCAAATTTTCACTCAGGTACATATTCTATTCAGTTGAAATGATTTCTTTCTTCTACTGTTTCCTAATCATTCCAATTGCACAAGGGTTTTGTTTTTCTTATTGTGGGGGGTCAAATTTTCTTTCTTAGATCCTCATAACATCTCAACCCTATGGAAGATTCCACTTTTATTATTTTCCTTACACCCCATAATTATCATACTTGGAAAGATCAGATGACTATGTTGGCATTACAGTAAGAAAGATTGTTGATATTCAATAAATATATTGAGAAGGTTGTTGAAGATTATTGATATAACTGAAGAAGGATGATAACTATCTTTATAACATTATTTTGTCATTGATGTCAAGAAATTGATTATCTGATTCAGTATGATATTGCCATATCTTGAGAAGATTGATTAGAAGAGAATTAAGATGTCAGTAAAAGACACAGAAAGAATGTGATGAATAAAGGGAGGAATAAGTTATTCAATGGGCAACTATTACCGAGTTAGACAATGATGAGATCATGATGTTTAGATTGTTTTGATATCCTACATATGTTGTTAATTTTAAGGTTAATACTATACTATGCAACTGAGCAATGAACCTAGTCGGTAAACCCTAAGGTTATCAATATCAGTTAATGAAGGCGAAATGTCTACTGAGTAAAGTTTAGTACTTATCGAGTTGCAACTGAGTTATGATAGTGCGCATGGGATGGATAAAAGCATTATTTAATAAAGGACAATGATTAGCTGGAGATGTATACATGATTGGTATGTCATGTATGAAGTTTGTTAAGGATCTATGGCAAAGGAAAATCGGTAGGAAGATCTATAGTGCAGATTGAACTGCAATAACCTTATGCAAGTTCCAAGAAGGCAATGCAAGTCCTGAGGTAAGGTAAAACATTTTTAGATCGGAAGGATACATTGAACCTAGTCAAGTTTGAAGATCTGATGGCTAAGATTGATCATGGGAAATGTGATCAAGGAGATTTAACGGTTAGCAATTGTTTATAAATAAGAAATTGTTAATAAACAATGTATGCGGGCAAGTGTATGCACAGGGATGCTACATAGTGATTACCGAGAATATAAGCTTGAAGACCTGTTTGAATAACATAGTAGAAAGCCCAACAGAGGGACAAGATAAGTCCTATGACTAGATTGTTTTGAGCAAATAAGAATCTGCTTTAGCATTTTAGATGTGAAGTTGCAGATAGATTTTTATTATTGTTATTTTGTAAGTGACAAAATATCTCTTAACCGAGTGGACTTAACAGTCTTATATGTAAACCCTCTAGCAAGGTAACATTCTAAGTGAGTGTTTGAAATCCTTTAACAAGGTCACTTCTAACAAAGTGAAGATCCTAACAGATCTAAGGGAAATCCCTTAACCGGGTCACATCTAGCAATGTGTTTGTAATCTTTAACAGGATTTGCTTTTAACCGAGCATACTCTAGAAGAGTATATTTCTTAGTGGGTCCAAAATCCCATAGTGGTTTTTACCTATTTGGGTTTCCATGTTAAATTTGGTGTTATGAGTGTTATTATGATTATGTGTTCATAAGTTTGCATGTTTAACAACTTTTGGTTAAGTTGCTGAAATATAAGTTACTGAGGTTGAATCTGTTGATTTTATAGAAGTTTAAGTTTGTATGATTCACCCCCCCCCTCTCATCTTGTTAGCTATTGGCATCTGTACTTTACATTAAGTATTAGAACTAACAATTGGTATCAAAGCTAAGGACTTTGGAAGAAAAAGTTTAAAGGTACTTGAGGCAAAGATCCGAAGATGTATAAAAGGGATGCACCGAAGTTGAACAAGTCAAGTTTCTCCACATGGCAGAAAAGGATGAAGCTACATTTATCAGGAATTGGAGAATATGCAACATATTATCTGGAGAATGATTACATTGCACTGAGCACCAACCCTATGACCTTGGAAGAGATTAAGGCAAAGCAAGAACATATTCAAGCTATGATTGAAATAACATCAGCATTGACCGACTCAGAGTTTAATGATCTAGAAGGCTGCAATGATGCAAAAGCAATGTGGACTAAGCTCATATCTATATATGGAGGTGCTGAACATGTTCAAAGAGAAAAAGTAGATAGTCTAAGAGGACAAATTGAATCCATGAGGATGAATGAAGGTGAGAACATAACCCAATACAATACAAGACTAAAGGAGATTGTCAATCAAATTAAAGGAGCAGGTGGAACTATTGAAGAAAAGGATATAGCAAGTAAGTTGTTGAGAACCCTTCTACTAGCTTATGCTATTCGAGTCTCTACAATAAATGAATTGAGGTCTATACCTAACATGCCAGTTTCTTTGGATGCTACTATTGGTAAGCTACATGCATTTGAGTTAAGTAATTTTGATAATAGTGGGTCTTTGGTAAATAAAGTAGAATCTACATTCAGTTCTTTTCATATTGGTGAATCTGATGATTACAATGATAGAATGAGTAAGTACTTTGAAGGGGATCATAGTGGAGCAAGTGAAAGATTTCACAAGAACATGGAAAAAGTGCACAAACTATATGAGGAAATCAAGAAGCAAGAAGAATTTGAAGCATTATTAGCTAGAAGGTTACTGAGAGGAAAAGGTAAGTATAAAGGAAAGCTACCTTTAAAATGTTTCAATTGTGATAAAATAGGACATATGGCTTCTAATTGCCCTGACAAAGAATCTAGTGAAAAGAGAGAATACTGAGATAACAAGCAGAAAGATAACCAATATAGAGGACACCAAGACTTCAGAAGGAGAGATAGATAGACATGTCTAGTAGCAGATGAGGAATCCAACGATGATGAATTTGATGAAATTGATATTGAGGAAGTTGTTTATGTGGCTATTAAAGATGGATTTGATGAGGAAAGGTATAAAGAAAAAGCTTTAATATCTCACATAAATAATAATGATTCTTGGATCATAGACAGTGGATGCTCACATCATATCACAGGTGATAAACACAAGTTTGTTAAATTAGAAGACTATGATGGAGGCTATGTAAGATTTGGTAATCATGCATCATGTCCGGTAAAAGGTAAAGGATCTATAACACTTCTTGACAATGCTAAATGTGATGATGTATACTGGGTTGAAGGTTTGAAATAATATTTGTTGAGTGTAGCACAGCTAAACAATACAGGATACCAAATAGAATTTCAGAAAGGAATTATCAAAGTTCATGACAAACATGAAAAGTTAGCTGCTACTAGGACACAAACAAAAGGTAATACATTTCATCTTGACTCAACTCGGAACAAGTGTCTTTATGCAAAGATAGATGATACCTGGTTATGGCATAAAAGGTTTTGTCATGTAAATTTTGATAACCTAATCAAAATAAGTAAGAAGCACCGAGTAAGAGGACTACTGAGTCTTGAAAAACCTGAGAATGCTATGTGTCGAGGATGCTAGATGGGTAAGATGACAAGATCAAGCTTTACAAGTAAGTCCTACACTTCTAAAGGAATTTTAAATCTAGTACACATTGATCTTTGTGGTCCTATGAAAGTTCAAAGTTATTATGGTGAAAAATGTTTCATATTATTTGTGGATGATTACTCAAGGATGATGTCAGTTATGTTTTTAAAAGAAAAATCAGAAGCTTTTCAAATGTTGAAATGGTACAAGGCAAGAGTTGAAAATGAAATAGGAAGACAACTAAAATGTCTAAGATCTGATAGAGGAGGAGAATTCACTTCTGATGAATTTAACTTATACTGCAATGATCATGGTATAAAGAGGCAAGTATCTGCACTGAGAACACCTCAGCAAAATGGGATAGCTGAGAGAAGAAATGGATCAATTATGGATTGTGCAAGAACCCTGATGATAGAAAAGAGGGCACCTCAAACATTTTGGAGAGAAGTAATCAGCACTGAAGTTTACACCCTGAACCGAGTTCAACTAAAGAAAAAAACTATGAAGACACCATATGAGATCTGGTATGATAAGAAACCTAATGTAAGTTACTTTAAAATATTTGGAAGTAGATGCTATGTTCACAAAGATGATAGAAATGGAAAGTTTGATTAGAAAAGTGAAGAAGGAACATTTCTTGGTTATTCTTCTAGAAGTAAAGCATTTAAATGTCTGATCAAATCATCCAACAAAATAGTGGAAAGTGCAAATGTGAAAATTGATGAATTTGTAGAAAGAAATGATGAAGGAAATTCCAAAGAACCAGAAGATTATGAAGAATTTGTTTATGTTCGACCGAGAAGTCCTACCGAGAAAGCTGCTGAAGAAAATGAAGAGAATGTGCAGTTACTGAGTGATGAAGAAGATCATACAGAACCTACCGAGCCTATATTAGCCAAATATGCTAGAAGACATCATGCATCAAGTTAGATTATAGGAGATAAAGATGATCCAGTGATGACAAGAAACAAACTGTGATAGAACACATGTCTGATTTCTGAATTTGAACCAAGAATAGTAAAAGAGGCATTTAACAATGAAGATTGGGTAAATGCTATGACAGAAGAAACTGATCAAATCAAGAAGAATGACACATGGACACTAATCCCAAGACCAAAGGACAAAAATTTAATTGGTACTAAGTGGATTTTCAAAAACAAGCTAAATGAAAAAGGTGAGGTCATTCGCAACAAAGCAAGACTAGTTTGCAAAGGTTATGCTCAAGAAGAAGGAATAGATTATGGTGAGAATTTTGCACCTGTGGCAAGACTTGAGGGAGTAAGAACATTGTTGGCATATACTGCCTTCAAAAATTTCAAGGTATATCAAATGGATGTTAAATCTGCATTTTTGAATGGTATACTAGAAGAAGAAGTTTTCATTGAACAACCTGAAGGATTTGTTGAAGATAGGAGTAAAGATCAGGCATGCAAATTGAACAAAGCCTTATATGGTCTGAAACAAGCACCTAGAGCATGGTATGAAAGATCGCACTCTTATTTAATCAAGATTAATTTTATAAGGACAAATAAAAACAACAATATGTACATGAAGAAAAATGAGGATGATGGTATACTGATCTCAGCCATATTTGTTGATGACATTATATTTTGTGGTAATGACTCCTTATGCAAGAACTTTGGAAATGAAATGTACAAAGAACTTGAGATGTCACTAATTGGTGAGATAAAGTATTTTATAGGTTTACAGATATTGCAGGTGAAAGATGAGATTTTTATTACTCAATCCAAGTACATAAAGGAAATCTTGAAGAAATTTGGAATGGAGGATTCTAAACCAGTAAGCACTCCTATGACTACTAACTATAAATTATCAAAGAATGATGAATCTGCATCTATTGATGAGACACTTTACCGATCTATGATTGGAAAATTGCAATATGTTGTGCATAGTAGACCGGATATAGCACATGCAGTAGGTATTGTAGCAAGATTCTCTGCAGATCCCAAGGAAACCCATATGATAGCAATCAAGAGAATTTTCAGATACCTGAGAGGCACTAAAGATTATGGCTTAGTAAATGAAAAGAGAAATAATTTTGATTTAAAAGTTTATACTAATGTTGATTAGGCAGGCAACATAGATGACAGGAAAAGCACAAGTGGTGGAGCTTTCTTTTTGGGAGAAAGACTAGTAAGTTAGCTTAGCAAGAAACAAGGATGTATTTCTCAATCTACAACAGAAGCTGAATATGTTGCTGCAGCATTGAATTGTACCAATATAGCATGGATCAAACAACTGTTGGAAGGTATAAATGAGAAAGTTACCGATCCAGTAACTATATTCTATGATAATACTAGTGTCATTAACATTTCAAAGAATTCAGTGATGCACTCTAAGACAAAGCATATATCTATAAAGTATCATTATCTCGGAGAAGAAGTTCAAGAGAAGAAAGTTGTGTTGGAATATATTAGTTCAAAGGAGCAATTAGCAGACATCTTCACAAAGCCACTGCCAAGGGAGACTTTTGAGTATCTCAGAAGCAAGTTAGGGGTCCTACCCCTATCTTCTACTCACTAACCGAGTTTGGTGAAAGCATCAATTCAATGAATCTACAGAATATTATGTGTGGATTGATGCTGATTTATGCACTTTAGAAGGTTTTCTAAAAGTGTGTAGGAAAAATGAATAGAGACAAGTTGATCTGACCAAGACTGAGATGTTACACAGCAAGGCAAATCACTTCATAGAGGAAGAAATCATGATTTATTTCTTTTACTTTTTGGCATTTTTATCAAAGGGGGAGAAGACTAAATGGTTGACTACATGGTAAAGCCTTGAGTGATGGAAATAACAGAAGACTAATGATAGGGGGAGTAGATTGGAAAATTGGAGAAGACTAAATGCAAGATAACAGCTCAAAAGCCTAATGAAAAATGGAGAAGACTTCAGAAGACAACAGATCAAGGATAAAAGGAGAAGTCTAACAATAATCTAAATCCGAATCAATTTGAATATCTTGTTGGTAATACCATTTAATTGTTGGTTTTGCCATCAATGCCAAAGGGGGAGATTGTTGGCTACAATAAGAAAGATTGTTGATATTCAATAAGGATATTGAGAAGGTTGTTGAAGATTATTGATATAACTGAAGAAGGATGATAACTATCTTTATAACATTATTTTGTCATTGATGTCAAGAAATTGATTATCTGATTCAGTATGATGTTGCCATATCTTGAGAAGATTGATTAGAAGAGAATTAAGATGTCGGTAAAAGACACAGAAAGAATGTGATGAATATAAAGGGAGGAATAAGTTATTCAATGGGAAACTATTACCGAGTTAGACAATGATGAGATCATGATGTTTAGATTGTTTTGATATCCTACATATGTTGTTAATTGTAAGGTTAATACTATACTATGCAACCGAGCAATGAACCTAGTCAGTTAATACTATACTATTTATCGAGTTGCAACCGAGTTATGACAATGCACATGGGATTGATAAAAGCATTATTTAATAAGGACAATGATTAGCTGGAGATGTATACATGATTGGTATGTCATGTATGAAGTTTGTTAAGGATCTATGGCAAAGGAAAATCAGTAGGAAGATCTACAGTGCAGATTGAACTGCAATAACCTTATGCAAGTTCCAAGAAGGGAATGCAAGTCCCGAGGTAAGGTAAAATATTTTCAGATCAGAAGGATACATTGAACCTAGTCAAGTTTGAAGCTCTGATGGCTAAGATTGATCATGGGAAATGTGATCAAGGAGATTTAGCGGTTAGCAATTTTTTATAAATAAGAAATTGTTAATAAATAATGTATGCAGGCAAGTGTATGCACAGGCATGCTACATAGTGATTACCGAGCACATCAGCTTGAAGACTTGTTTGAATAACAGAGTAGAAATCCTAGCAGAGGGACAAGATAAGTCCTATGACTAGATTGTTTTGAGCAAATAAGAATCTGCTTTAGCATTTCAGATGTGAAGTTGCAGATAGATTTTTATTATTGTTATTTTGTAAGTGACAGAAAATCTCTTAACCGAGTGGACTTAACAGTCTTATATGTAAACCCTCTAGCAAGGTAACATTCTAAGTGATTGTTTTAAATCCTTTAACAAGGTCACTTCTAACAAAGTGAAGATCCTAACAGATCTGAGGGAAATCCCTTAATCGGGTCACATCTAGCAATGTGTTTGTAATCTTTAACAGGATTTGATTTTAACCGAGCATACTCTAGAAGAGTATATTTCTTAGTGGGTCTAAAATCCCAAAGTTGTTTTTCCCTATTTGGGTTTCCACATTAAATCTAGTGTTATGAGTGTTATTATGATTATGTGTTCATAAGTTTGCATGTTTAACAATTTTTGGTTAAGTTGCTGAAATATAATTTACCAAGGTTGAATTTGTTGATTTTATGGAAGTTTAAGTTTGTATGATTCACCCCCACCCCCCCCCCCCCCCCTCTCATCTTGTTAGCTATTGGCATCTGTACTTTACATTAAGTATCAGAACTAACAAACTAGATTGCACATGTCCAGGTTTTTGTGGTGTACTTTGGATGAGACCCAACCCAACTTGACTTGTTATCTTCAGATGTTTTAGTGTAGAAACAAGACTGATGAAGCTATGGAATTGATTTCCATTAATGTTTCCAATAATCTCCTATTTCACCTTGAGTCTTGCACTACTCCTTGGGTCATGTAGACTAAGTTCAAGGATCTTCTTAGGACAATCAATGAATTCAGGGCAATTAAGATAGAGATGGAGTTGACCACATTAGTACCTAATTATTTTCCTTCTATTGAGGATAGTCTATATAATTTCAAGTCAGTCAAAGCTTTGTTACATGGATGTGGAAAGGAGAAAACTAATAAAGAGCATGTCTTTGTGATTTTTCCTAACCTTTGAGGGCCCTTTTTAGGTCTTTGATTCTACATTTTACTCCACCATGTATGCTATGGGAACGACCTTCACTTTTCCCTCTTTTGATTTATTTTGTGAGTGCTTGACATGGGCATAGGCTTTGTTGATTCAAGGTAATTCACTTTTTGTTTACCAATCCCAGACCTTGGTAGTCCAAAAATATAAGGGAACAAGCAAAATCCTAATGTACATATTCTTTATCAAGTAGGAAGAGTTCCTCCAAGACCTCTTAGTAGTCAAATTAGAGATCCCATTCCACTCCACCACCTACTAATTCTTCTAAGTCTAGTGATACTTCCTCCACAAAAAATAAGAAGAAGTCAAGTGAGCCTCGTAGTTTTTGTGGAAAGAAGGGACATTCAGTTACCAAATATTGGAAGAGACTAGAGGCTTTATAGGAGGCCATGCAACAACATCATATTCTAGACCGTAATTATTCTTCATCAAACACAGACTAGAGGCTTTATAGGAGGCCATGCAACAACATCATATTCTAGACCCTAATTCTTCTTTTAGATTGTGACACTTCATAGATTGTAATGGGGGATTCTACTCAACTTTCAATTGTGGGTTCAAGCCTTATTCATCTTGAGGGTGGATGTCTTCAAAATGTTATTTTTATGTACCTAGCATCTCCACCAACTTTCAATCAATGTACCATATTGCCATTCTAGCGAAGTAAGATAGTTGATTTTACACCAAATGATGTGGTTATCAGAGACCTCCATAATCTTGATGTTATTGTGGCTACTGGGAGTGTTGATCCTACATCTTGGTCATACCTCTTTGACGACTTTGAGAGTTTGACTCCAGTTGGTTTATCATTGATTACACATGCATATTCATTGAGTATGCTTTGACATTAATGATTTGATCATGTCAACTAAAGGTATCTACAACAAATGAGTACTCAATATTTGGTGATTGGCCTACCTAAGAATCCTTGCACAAATGGTGTTTGTCGACACTATATGCTTTGTAAGTATCACTAGGATTCATTTCTTTCAAGTAGAGCCAATTGTGCTAAGGCACCCTTGAAGTTAATTCATAGTGACCTCATGTCTTTTTCGACTCTATCTTTTTCAAGGGCCAAGTATGTGCTCACATTCATTGATGACTTCTCCAAGTGTACATTCATATACTTTTTTAAGTGCAGGAGTGATTTATTTGATTCGTTCAAGATATCCAAGTCATTTATGGAGAGGCAATCTAGTCTTTCTATCAGGTGGATACACATAGATAATGGGGGGAGTATGACAACTAGGCGTTTTGGGACTTCTGCACTGAGCATGGCATCCTACATTAGCATATAGTTCCATATGCCCCTTAGAATAATGATGTTACTAAGAGGAAGAACAATATACTATGGGACATGGATAATTGCATGATTGGATGATGTTTTTTGGGTTGAGGTAATGAATTATGTAAATTACATTCAAAATCAAATGCCTTACAAGGCATTGCAACATTTGACTCCTGAGGAGGCTTGGTCCTATGTCAAGCCTGATGTATCTTCATTCAGAGAATTTGGGAGTGAGGCTTGTGAATCTATTCCATATAAACATAGGAAAGCCATGGAGAGGAAAGTCCAACCACTGATCTTTGTTGGTTATTGTGAGGATACTAAGGTGTACAAGTTGTTTGATCATGTCTCTAGAGAGGTCTTATTTTGGTGAGATGTCTAGTTTGATAAGTGTTATCTTATGATGGACTTTAAATAAACAACTTCTCTATCACTTACTACTCCTCCTTCATCTCTTAAGGAGGATTTGTCTTCTAAGGATCAAGAATATGTTCCAATTTAGTCACCACCACCTCCACCTCCACCTCCACTTCCATAGTGGGCTCGTAGTAGTGTCGATGTAACTAGAGATTGGGAAGGTGATCCTTCAAATTCTCATAGTAATAGTTCACATATTTTTGGGGTTTCTCTTTTGAGAGGCCATTTTGGCTAATCCCTAGAAGTGGTAGATATTAATAAGTGGGATATGGCTATGGTAGAGGATTATTCTTCACATATAAAGAATCACACCAGGGATATTCTTCCTCTTCCTAAGGGAAGAAAGTTGGTGCAATGCAAGTGAGTATATCATACCAAGTATGTTGTGGATGGTTCTATTGATAAGTATAAGGCTCGTCTTGTCACTAAGGGGTTTTCACAGGTTGAGAGCATTGATTATTTTGGGACCTTTGCTCATGTTGCCAAGATGAATTTTATTCTCCTTGTACTTTCTCTTGCAACTTCATAGGAATGGTTAGTATATCAAATGGATGTGAAGAACACCTTCTTGCATGGCGATCTTCATGAGGAGATCTATATGGAGCAGTTGCATGGCTTTGTGTAGACACTTCACTTATTTCCACGCTTCAATGTTCATTGTATGGTCTCAAGTAGGACCCTCGGGCTTGGTATGCAAATATGGACACCTTTATGCTCTCCATAAATTTCTCACATTGCCATTTTGATCCCATAGTTTACACTTAGTAACAAGAGGGTGAACTTTTGATATTGGTATTATATATGGATGATTTCATTCTTACAATTGATTCTTCTTCCATGATTTAGAGTGTTTAGAGAGCATTGATGGAGAATTCGACATGATAGATCTTGGTCTTCTACATTATTTCCTTTGTCTTCAAGTTATTCAGTTGTCATTATACATCAAGAGACTCTCAAAATGTTGGCTTCACCAAATCAAATTGGGTCAGTGATGTTGATGATTGGAAGTATACTTCTAGCTTTTTTTGGTTTTTTTTTTGGTCCTATTGCATGGTTTCGCAAGAAGAAATTTGCTATTGTATTATCATTACTGAAGTGATAATTAGAGTACTCACTATCCTTTTGTGTGACAATTAGAGTGTCATTCACATTTCATGCAATTATCATTATTGAAGTGACAATTGGAGTACTCACTATCCTCTGGTGTGATAATTTTTCCTCCTGATGGTCCCACTATCCTTTGTTTTGACAATTAGAGTGCCATTCACATTTCATGCAACTCATTGGAGCATCAATGGACTAAGCACATTGAGATCCACATGCACTTCATTAGGTATTTGATTCAAGATGGTCTTCTTGCCTTGGATTACATACCTACAAAGGATCAGATTGTAGACATCTTCACTAAATGTTTGGCATCTCCGTGTTACCTTCATTTGCAGTCGATGCTTTGGGTGAAGGAAGTTATCCTTAGGGGGTCTTTATGAGGTCTTCCTTCCTTCAATAGTTAAATTTTTTTCGTGCATTACATCTCTCGCTTTTGGAGAGACATTTTTTACCATGTGGTTTATTTCCTTTTCTCTTGTTTAAGAGACCTCCTTTTTATACATGGGTGCCTCATCAGGCCTTGTTGTTAATACCTATTCTTGCATTCATGCATTCAGACAATTTTTTACTTTTGACTAAGTTTCACTTAAGGGGGCTACTAGAGCGTTTTATCTAGAATTATGCTTTTCTAGCTTAAGTTCACTTAGTGGTACTTTATTTTAGCTATAGTTGAGCTTTATTTAGATCCTCTTTGATTGCTTTTAGTTCTCCTAGTTTTAGGATTAGAGCATCTCTTGCTTTCTATAAAGCAAGATTTTATGCAATGTAATCTTTATTTTGTAATAATTTCTTTTGAGGAATATATCATTCATTTTTGTTGCTCTTGTTTTGATTAAGTAAAAATAGGTATTTGAAAGGTACCCAAACCTTTTACAAGCCAGGAGAACAGAAAAGCATTAAAAAGTGCCTGATCACTTCAAAAAGTCAAAATGAACCCACCGGATGGGCCCAGCTTAAAACATCATTACATAATTACATAAAACTCGGAACAGACAACAAAGAGACAGAACCAAGGAAAACAACTGGAACTAAATACTATTTAGAATCTCCTCATCATGAACAACCATTTGTTTCATGTTGTTTGCCGAGGTCTTCATATCCTCCAACTCACGACCTTCGATGTCGACCTTATTCTTTGTGTTGGCTCTGGTCCTCCTTTCATGACCCTTCTTGTTCACCTGCTCTTTATCACCTTCCTTCTCTGCATTGTTCTCATACCTGTTGATAAAGATGTTCATGTTGTCCACAGAAGATTTAAGAATTTGGAAATTTTAATCAGCAATCTGCTTGACATTGTGCTCCAGCTTGTCAATTCTACTGCCAAAATCTTTCAGTTTGTTGTCCATTTCCTTTCTATCTCCCATCTCATTGACCTTTTTCTCTGTGGCTAATATTTTTCCAACCATACATTCAATAGCTTGTGCATTATGTAGAATGACCACTAGCTCTTTAACATGCTCTGCCAAGGGCTTGTCACCAACTGTAATTCTTTCCATGGCCTCTATATCTATTTTCAAGCTATTAATATCCTTCACCAAAGTAGTGATGGTCTCACAGAAGGCCTTAATGGTATCTGTGTCACCACTATCACTTTGATCCCCTTTTTCCTCGTTATGCAGTCTAGTGGTATCCACGGTCTCCACGATTTCCAAATTATCCTTAACTGGGTTACCCTCCCCTTCTTTGTCCTGACTATCAATCCTCTTATTATCATCATCCTCCTCCTCAGACTCAACTAGAACATAATTGAGATTAGAATTGCTACCCTTTTTAGTGTTCATTTTTGGAGCCTTCTATCCAGAGGCTTTCCCTTTCCTCTTTTTAACAGGTTTTTCCTCAAGGGAATTGGTTTCAAAGTCCGACATTTTAGATTCCACAATAATCCTCCTCTTCTTAGCCCTAATCCTCCCTTTTTTGCTAGTTTCTTCTGACTCTCCCTCAGTCTTAGAATCAAAGTTGAAATCACTATCCTTACTTTTTGTAGTCTCATCTCTAGCATTTTTGCCTTTAATAGGCTTTTCAATGCACTTCCCTTTTAGCATTTTGTAAACCAGGACCATGAGCCCTTGGTGGAGGGCATGATCACCTTTAGGGTCCTTCTGGATCTCCTTTATAGTATGATCCATTGAACAGGCTAGGTAATAGGGAAGGCTAACCCTTTCAGCATGACGAAAATGGTTAAGAAAGATGAAGTGATGCCCATAAGCCCTGGTAAACCTACCATCTAAGGTAATATATTCAATAGAAGCAAATAAGACAAACCTCCATGGCTTGCAAATTCTCTTCGAGGAGTGATAGGAGTTGTCAATTTTTATCATCTTTCTTCTCTCACCATCCATAATAGGAAACTTGTCTGCAGCCTTATCTGATATCCCTCTATCCTTGTAAAATTTCATACCCTCAGTAGTCATCCCCATGGCCTCAGCGATAACCTCTTTGTCTACATTCATCATATGTGATCCAATCAGAACTTTTCCATTTTTCCAGTTCTTCATGAAGTAGCTGGTAATTGTGGGGTCCTTCCCATTCACTCATTCCATGAAAACATTGAGCCCCCCCTGCTGAAGGATACTCCAGACTTCTTCGTTCTTTCTCCATTCAGTGCATGAAGTAGGTTCAAATCTCTTCTTGTTTCCTCCCATTTTTCTAGCACCTTCCTTGTAATGCCTTCTCTCATTTTGATAACTTTTCCTCTAGTTTCTATGGTTATTCTATAAGAGTGCCCATAATCCATGCCAAATAATGATGATATGACACCTATTCAATACCTCATTATCTTCAAACAAGCCTTGCATCGAAAAAGGCAGAAAGGTCATTAGAAATAATGATTAAAAGTACCACTTTGCCTTGTATAGCTTCGGTCTTGATTGATTAAGGATTTCATTTCACTTGCAATCTTCTTTTCACCATAATTAGTGATGATGTTTTCTGATTGGCAAGCCAGGTTGGTTGCCCAATTAGCACACGAGTTGGCCTCCCTATAAACATGTGTAAAAACACACATTTCAAACTCTTCGTTGATTTTCCTTTTTTCTTTAATAGCATTACTAATCGACCATGATGGTGGGAATTTCATATTTAAACAATTGATAATGTTTAAGGAGTCTCCTTCACACCAAACTTTAGTGCATTTGGCTTCTTTGGCAAGGATAATCCCATGATAAGCCGCCATGGCTTTAGCAACATGGTTGGTCTGTTTTCCTATAGGAATACATTTTATGATTTTACATATTCCCCATTCATCCCTTAGGACCACTCCACATCCTACAACCCCTGGGTTTCCCTTAGAGGCCCCATAAAAATTGATTTTCATCCATCCCCTAGGTGGGCTGGTCCATATCACTCCCTCTCTAGGGTTACTCTGGATACTCTCTTGAGCTTTTAATCTCCATTTTTTATAGACAATTTGATCCTCCTTAGTGTTAGGATTATCAATACCACCTATAATATTCATATTTTCCACTATGCTTCTTCTTATTTTTTCAAACACAATGTTAGCCCTAGTGTACTTTTCTCTGAAAATCCTATCATTTCTCTCTTTCCATATACCCCAACACATGTGTGGTAAAGAAATTCTCCATAGCAAGGTAGTAGTTTTGTTTTTTGAAGGATGATGCCATGACTTGAAAATCTCCTGAATCGAGTTGGGGAAGCTCCAACTGATATTGAATTGATCCAGACAACTTCCCTAAACATCAACTAAGAAGGGGCAATGAAAGAGAATATGATTTATTGTCTCCTCATTTTGCTTACAGAGTGTACAGAAACTTGGTATACTGATACCTCTTTTTCTTATATTCTCTATTGTTAGAATTTTGTCTTGGAGGGCTATCCAAAAGAAAATGTTGATCTTGGGGGTAAGGCCTTTCATCCATGCTTTAGCCTAGCAAGGACTTTCCATGTTGTTGTACTGTTGATGATAAAGAGATGCCATAGTAAAAGTACCACTAGAAGTGAGTTTCCAAATTAACTGGTCTTCTTCTTCAATCCTCACCATTGAGTTCATGACTTTGTTCAAACTACCCAAAGACTGATCCACTTGAGATAAGTCTTTCCACTGTCCATCTTTCCAATAATCCTCCACCTTGGTTTAAAATCTTTCCTTGCATTGGTTTTGATATCTGTTCCACTCAAGGTTTTCATTTAAAGGGGTCTCCATAAGCCAAGGATCCTCCCAGAACTGAATAAGATTCCCTTTCCCCAACTTCAATTTTGTAGCTTTGATAATTAAGTCTCTAGTCCTAGAGATATTTTTCCAAATATTGGATCCAATTGGGATAATCTCCGCTTTGAGGAAACTTTAAAGATTTGGACATTGGCTTTTATATTTGTTGTCCCATATTTTTTTCCACTCTCCTTGATTTCTATATCCTCTCCAAATCTACTTAGCCATAAGGTATTCATTTATGTCTCTTATTCTTCTAAGGCCCAGACCGCCTTTATTCCTAGGCTTACAGACCTTCTCCCAAGCAATTAAGTTCATTCTCTTCTTCTCCTCAACCCCTGTCCATAAAAAGGATTTCTGTATTTTTTCAATGGCCTCAGCATACTTAGTAGGAATCCTGAACAGACTAATGGCATAGAGAGGGATACTTTGAAGAGTGTTTTTTAGCATTTGAACCTTACCAGCTTGACTAAGTAGAGCTCCCTTCCATCCAGATAGCTTTTTATGGAATTTATCCACTAAGGCTCCCCAAAAGGTATTCGGAGGATCCTGACCTAAAGGGAGCCCCAAATAGGAGGTAGGCAAGCTACCAATTTTGCCACCCAGAATGTTACTAATTTTAATCCTCCTTCTCTCCGGTGTGTTGATAAAATAAACAAAGCTTTTAGACCAGTTTATAAGCTGACTAGTAGCCTCTCCATAGATATCTAAATCTTTTTTTAGTCTTCTAGCATCCTTCACAGTGGCTTTTCCCATTATTATAGAATCATCAACAAACTACTGATGAGAGCATATTTGATCTACCGAAGAAGGTTTCAAACCACAAAACTCCCTTTTCTCAACCAGCTTTCCAATACATCTCCCCAAACATTCTGCCATGATGATAAAGATCACTGGAGATAGGGGGTCCCCTTGCCTGAGACCTCTTGAGGCTTTAAATAAAGGAGAGGGGGAGCCATTCATTAGCACAAAGATAGTGGCCGAAGAACCAAGTTGCCTGATAAGTCCAACACTCCTAGGATTAAAACCAAAATCTGAAAGAACATCCATCATAAAATCCCAATCCACTCTACCATATGCTTTAGAAAGGTCAAGTTGAAAGTGCTTGTGTTGCAAAATTCAACAGTATATGTAAATCATTCTATAAAATCATAAAATTGCACCCCTATACAATTTTGACCGCATTTGGGTCCCTACCTAAGCGTTTGTGCCCCTAGACTTGATTGGGACCTGAGTCTACTCATATCACTCAAGTATGACTATATTTTTTTTTTTTGCACCAATTGGGCACCTTGTCCTAGCCCTAAATAGGGGTAGGACTAGACTACCATGCCCTAGTCCTAATTAGGACCAATGCACCACACTTTGGTCCTCCCTAATTGGGTCCCTTTTAAAACCCTTTTCTCTATTTCAAATTTGAGTGATAAACCCAACTCCATGTCGACTCATGTCAGAAAATTAACAAGTTTTTCGACAGCCAAGTATAAAAGGAGACTTTCCTCTCTCATTTGGGAATCCACACACATGAAATTCAATTTGACATTGAGAATTCAAGAAATTGAGCAAGTAATCAGTCTTCCTTCAAGCTTTGGAGCAACAACAAAGTCAAGACTCAAGCATTGAAGTGGACATTCACATCGTATTTTGTCAAAGACTTCATGAAACCATAATCTTGTGTGGAGACAAACAAAACTTCACAAGGAGGTATATCATTTTCTTTTTAGTTATTATTTAGCATCTCCCTCAAAAAGAGAATCTTCATTTATAGCAATTCAATTATCTTTTATCTTTATTTCATGGTTAATTCCAAAATTGGGGTTTGACTTAGGAAATCCCCTATTCCCAACCTATTTCCCTATCTTTCTATGTGTAGGAGATAGGTATAGAGTTGCGATCTTCATAATGAAATTTTTTTGTAGAGACAAATCAACCCCTTTTGGTGTGCAAAAATTTTGGAGGACCAAGGCGAATTTTGCCATGGTCCCGACATTTTTGGAGCTTTTTCGAGGGTCAGATCAGAATCTTCTTATATTTCTCAAATACAGGTTCATACCTCAGTCTAACAACTGTAGCTCATTGTTTTTGTGTTTTTACCTTCATTTTCAGCACCTTACCCTAATTTCAACAATTCAACTTACAAAAAAGGGAAAACAAATCCACCCCTTGAATCTAATTATTATTTTAAGTCCTTATCTTTGCTTGTTTGTGAATAAATCTATTGGATTCAACCCTCTTTTGAATGTAATGGTCCCTAAGCCTCAAAATTAGCATTTTTCATCCTTTTCATGGTGGAAAACCTAATTTTTCACCATTACACAATCAATGTAAGATAATTATGACAAAAATTAAATATGTATTGAAAAAAAAAGATAGGTTTAGAGTTGCATTACTTTATAGAAAAATTAAGGTTTCCACAATTAGATATATGAAAACCATTAATTTTTACTTAGGGACCATCACATTAAAAGAGGGGTAAACCCAATGGATCTAGCCACAAACTAGAAAGGATAAGGGTTGATAATTCTATTGGATTTAATGGTATTGAATTGATTACCCTCTTTTAAGTTCAATTTTGAAAATGTTGAAATTAGGGTAAATGTGTTGGAATTGAAGTAAAAGCACATGAATAGTGAGCTGCAGTTGTCGGATCAAGACACAAACCTGGATTTGAAAAATGTAAGTGTACTCAGATCTATTCCTAGAATGAGCTCCTAAAATGTTAGGACCAGTATGTCCGTCGCACTAATCTTCCACACTTTTTGTAGTCCAAAGGGGAATTTGTTCGTCACTATAAATAAATCCAATTCTAAAGATCACAACTCCATAACTACTCTTGCACACACTAGAGAAGGTAAATAGATTGAGAATAGGGGTTTGCCTTCATTCAATCCCTAGTTTTAGTATTAACCATGAAATAGAAATGAAATGTAATTGAATTGCAGTAGTGGAAATGTTCTCCTTTTGAGGGAGATGTTGAATAATGATTGAAACACTAATGATGTACCTTTTAATGGATTTTTGTTTGTCTCCACAAGGTATTAGGGTTTCATGAAGTCTTCATAAACATAGAACATGAGTGTTAACTCCAATTCTTGAATCTTGACCTTACTTCTGCTCCTATGCTTGAAAGAAGACGAATTGCTTGCTCACTTGAATTTCAATGCTTGATTGCTTGATATATATGTGATTTCTTTTCTAGATATATCAAAATAAGCTAGGTAGACCTTCTTTTATACCCGCCTATCAAAAAACAACTTAATTTTTTGACATGAGCCAACACGTGATCTAGTTGCCAACTGAAATGAGATGACTGTTAAGGGGCCCAAAAATGGGTCCTAATTGGGAGGACTAGGGAGTTGGGCACTCTGGCCCCTAAGGACTAGGGTGCAAATGCCCTGGTCCTGACCAATCAGGAACTAAGTAACAAAGGGCAGATAAAGTACAAGTTGAAAAGTGAAGAATTTGCATGATATGAAAAAAATTAGGGCTCCAATCAATCCTCAGGACACAAACACTAAGATGAGGGCCCAAATGAGGACAAAATTGTAAGGGAGTACAATTTTAGGATGCTACAAATATGAATTTTAAATTTGAATCTCGTATTCTAATCTCAAATAATTTTAATTATTTTTTATATTAATAAGCAACAAAACAAGGGTGTTGCCCCTATAAACAGCAACCCAAAGGGCATAAAGTTAATAATAAGAGTAGAAGTAGCACATTAATAGCCAACTAACATCAAATAACTATCAATAGCACACAAAAAAAATTATACCTCTAGAACCCTTGTCCAACAAACTATCTAAACTACTTCAATTCTTAATAAAGGCCACCAAAGGGTGATAAACATAAGTAGTATCAATATTAGTACAAGTCTTAACAAAGGGTCATTTATGGCCATTAACAATAAAAAATAAAGTAAATTTATCCCTTGCTACCATCCCTAAATTCACAACCAAACTAGTGGAGGACATTGGACTAGTGTTCAGTAAGGAACTTAAACAGTTCCTTGTGGTTTCCTTCCTCTTTGTCATCAACTCCCAAGATATTTTTCTGCATTAAACACAAGGAGGTAACAGAGTTATGCATAACCCTCAAGATGAACTAGGAGACACTCTCAATTTTCCTTTCAAGTTCTAAGACCCTGACTTTGACATTTTCCAACTCATTGACATTTTCTTTACATCCAAAATAGGTCCCTTCTTGTTGGGTTATACAATTCCCTTCAGCCTTGGATTTGTTCATCTCCACTTCATCAAGCATCATGTCATCCATGAGATCAATTGGACTCTCTGAAATGTGGGTGGAGTTGTCATCATTCTCAAAGGTTCCCTTATCCTCCTCTTTTTCTCCTCCTTCATCAATATCTTTACTTTTCATTTTCTTCTAATCTTCACTACCCATTTCCAACTCATCCTCAGAGTCAAAGCCCACCAGGTTCTTTAGATTTCCTTTCTTAGCAGAGTGGTTGGCCAACCTATAAGACCTCCTAGGGGTATTTTCATTCTTTCCAAAATCTTCCCTCACTTCCTCCTCCTCCTCACTTACCACTTCTATGGTCAATTTGGTCTTTTTAACAAGGCGTATGTTTTTTCCATTTTCTGTTGTTGCTTCTAGGGAGCAAGGCTTTGTGTTTAGAGTCCCTCATATCATTTTCAACCACCATGGGGGATTCAAGAGAACCGAGTCGAGAAACAATTTTGATAGCACCTGAAAACTAGATGCACTTTCTCATGTTGGGCCCAAGGACATCAACAATGTTGGTTAGGGGTAGGATAGCAAGGCGAGGGACTTCTTGCACAACAATTTATTTAGGGTGACACAAAGCTAAGTAAAAATGGTAAAGGTGAAATATCAGACCTTGGTGGAGAAGGTTAGGCTTTTTCCCTTGGCTTTTAGCATTTTCAACCACTTCTTTCATAGAACACTCCAAAGAATTGAGTAAAAAGGAAAGGAAATAAGACTTCAATTCCTAAACTGGTTAAGTAAGGGTAAATGGTGGAAATAAAACACTTTAAACCTTCCTTTTGTAATGGTGAAAAATCAGGGTTTCCACCACAAGAAGGATGAAAACCTTTAATTTTTATTGTTGAGTGACCATTACATTCAAAAGAGGGTTCCAATCTAATAGATCTAGTCATGAACCAGTAAGGATTAAGACTGATAATTCTGATTGGATTGGGGGTTTTTGATGACTTAACCTCTTTTGTAAATTGAATTACAAAAACTAGGGTAAAAGGGTTGTAAATTAAAGTAGAAATGTATAAACAGTAAGCTACAGTCGTAGGATTGAGACATGATCCTAGATCTGAGCAATGTAAGTAGATTCAAGGACATGTTCCCCAAAAGAGCTCCCAAAATGTCAGGACCATGGTTCTCGACACCTTGGTCCTCCAAACTTTTTGCACTCCAAAGGGGGATTATTTCGTCACTATAAATAATGCTTATTTTCAATATCGCAGCTCCGTACTTATTTCCTACACACAAAAAGAAGGTGTAATAGGTCGGGAATAGGGTTTTGCCTAAATCAAACCCCATTTTAGGAATTAACCTTGAATAAAATATTACAAACACTGAAATAAATAATGTAAAGATATACCTCAGATCTACAATTACTGATAATGATGTTTTTCTTCTTGAATGTAACCACATATGTTGTATGAAATGGCATGAACATGACAAAACCCTAATCACTCACACATGCTTGCATATGAATGATGTAATGTTGCTCCACAATGGATAAATGAAGAATATATAGCCTTGAAGATCTCTTGAAATGCTTGATGATGGATGCTTCAATTCTTAAATCATAGATTTCTTGAATATAGATTGACTAGATGCCTTATAATTCTCCTATTATCTACAATGAGAGGGATGGTCCTCCTTTTATACTTGCCCATCGAAAAACATCTTAATTTTTTGACATAAGCCAACATGGAGATTGTATTCCCCCTAGCTCATTTTGATTATTAAGGGGGTCCAAATTAAGGTCCCAATTGAGAGGACCAAGGTGCCATACCCTAGTCCCATTAAGGACCACGATGCCATGCCCTCGTCCTACCCCTTTTAAGGGCTAGAACCAAGAGGCCATGCGATATGTAAAGAGAAAAGGAGGGTAGATTTGAATGGTATAAGAAAAATTAGGTCCTATTCCAACTTTGGGACATGAATGCTAAGATGAGGGCCCAAATGAGGACCAAATTGTAAGGGAGTACAATTTAGGATGCTACATTTAGCCCCCACTTTAGGAGGAGTATGTGTTTATGCAAATACTAAAGGTAAAGTCAATGAAAGAGAGATAAAGTAGAGGAGCGATGAGGAACATAATCACAAGGAGTATAAGACATCACTAATTTTGAAGGATCAAGCCCCCAATCTTAGGATCTTAACTCACTCAAACATATGCAAGTGTACACAAAAGCTAAAGACCAAAAACAAGACCTTAAGTCAACTAGCCAAAGAGACCTCGATATCAAAATGTCTCAACCACTAATATCATTCTTGAAAAACATGCCATCTTAAGAAAACAAGTGGTTACATAAAAGAGAAAAGCATGCATCATCCATAAACCATCAAAAGAAAAGCTATGAGTTCATGAGAAGAAGGAAAGAGAGAGAGCACAGATACACACTCGATGTGTTTTTCTAGGTGATCCATGGGAAGAATGATGAGAAAAGACATGGATACTTGTCCCTAGATATTTTTTTCTAGGTGAACCATGTTGGGGAGGAGAGTAGGAATAATCTAGTCATGTTTCGCTACTTCCACTCATCCTTTGGTCATGAGAAAAATCGGTACATATTGTTTGAAAGGTCTTAACATGTGTTAGAGGATCACCTTTACCATTATAAAGCTCCAACTACGGGATTTCAACATGCTTAGGGGGGATAGCTCGAACAATGTCAAGAGAAAGTGGGCTCGCAACATCAAATGTGGGCATACTAAACTTAGATTGATTCATGGAGGCAATTTGTTGCTATAAAGAAGAGATAGTTTGTGCAAGATTGTTAATGGTCTCTTCAGCTGAAGAGTTCATATTAGACATGTTATATTGTGATGGAGGTATTATGTTATTGAAAGAAGGTATTGATTGAGAGTAAGGTGGCCGGACACTATGATAGTTAGTCATAGGAGATGATTGGAAATAAGGAACACTACAAGGAGGAATGGAATGGTTAAATAAATTGCCCCCTTGCGTCATGTTCATTTGTGGATATGTAATAGGGACACTCATTGAAGGAATGAATGAGGAAGTCGATTTGAATGAAGGAAGAGGGTTGATTGAAGAAGAAGGATTGCCCCCATGACTGGTGATCATAGGTGGAATGTTTTGTATTGAAGTAGTCATTATGTTTGATGTAAAAGTAGGTATCTTGCCTCCTTGACGTGGTGAACAATTTGCAATAGAAGGGTCGATCTAAAACAAGCATTAACAATTAAACATTTCACAAGCTCAATTACTAAAAAGAAAATTTAGGGTTTTTTATGCAATTAACCTCTAAAATTTGCAAAAGATCAAACATGGAAATGTAATTAAGGAAGCAAATTTTTTTTTAGATCTAACCATTTGAATTAGGATGTTCACGTCGGGTTCACCAAAATGTAAAGTGGAAAATCAAACCCTAGGTGTTTCCCCCACTCCAAAGAGAGAGAAAGGAGGTCACTAGGATTGACGATTTTCACTTAGGAGAGACTTTACATTCAAAAGAGTGGTTGAAACTCACAAGATCCAATCCCACACAATGCAAGATTGAATTCTAAATGAGTTTTAGGGGTTGAGACAACAAGGATACCCTCTTTTGTAAAGAATGTAGATAGAAGGATTGAACTAGGAGTGTATGTAAAAGTAAGAAAGATTCGCTTGTAGACGGAGATAGGGACACAGGATGAAGCTACGGACCTGAAATTAGTAGTAAAATGTCAAGACGATGCTGTCCTACAAGTTTGAGCGAAAGTTGACGGGACGATGGTGCCCGGAGTGCACACGGTCCTCCGAAAAATCCACGAAATGAAGGGGGATCTGTTTGTCTATGCACAAGGATTCCAGATCTTCAATTATAGCCACGTACCTACAACCTACACACAAAAAAGAGAGGATGATTGGGGGGCTAGGGATTAGGGGTTTGCCTTCAGGTCAAACCCCGGTTTTGGAATTAACCAAGAAATGAGAATGTTGTAAATGTAAATGTTTGTAATGTAATCAAGTATTGATACCTTGTTGTAAGAATGTTTGTATTCTTACATGCAAAGGTGTAATGATGTTGTATGTTGTAGGTAATCTCCTCTTCAATGGTTGAATCCTTGTCTTGAATGCAACACCTAGCCTTAAATGGAGACTTAGAATGCTCAATTGCTTGAAGGAATGCTTGAATGTTTGAATGTTTGAATGTTTGAATATCGCTTCCGCCTCTTGCATACATATGTTTTTCGCCTCCTTTTTCTTGCCTCCCCAAATGGGAGGGGAAATGTAGTTTATATACTTGTCAATTAGGGTTAGGAGACTGATTTTTCTGACCTTAGGCTGACCTAGGAGCATTATTTTCCAAATTGCAAACTTGAAGACCCGATGCCCAACAAGAGACCGGGCCCAAAATAGGGCCAGGGACCAGGGCACTGGGCACCATGGTCCTGAGGGACTAGGGTGCTAGGCACCATGGTCCTAAGGGACCAGGGCACTGGGCGCCATGGTCCCACCTCCCGGGATAGCAAGGTGCAAGGAGGATCAGGCCAAGGTGCAGAAAGATGCAGTTTTTGATATCGTAAACAGGTTTTGGGGTCTCCATTCAGGTTCAACGTTGCGCCGCCATCGTGAAGACTCAAATGCAGTCAAAATTGCAAGTGTCACAATTTTACGATGCTACAACAACACATAACACCAATATTTTTGATGTGGAAAACCCGATTAAGGGAAAAACCATGGTGGTAACCTACCCATAGTAAGATAATACTTTGTAGTAGTACGTGAAAATATTACAATGGGGAATGTGCATGTATTCAGGCACACTGCCTAGAGCTCACTGCTCAAAAGATATATACCTAGAAGGCTACAACATTCAGGGAAGTCTCACTAACTTACAATATGATTCGGACTACAATCTAGAAGGAATGAACTACAATGATAGCACATACAAATGCCTGATGACAGTTCTAGTTAAGCACAATTGTTTGCTCTACAACACCAAACTCACCTCAACACATCGCTGAATAATATATCATTTTTCACATGTTCATCTCTCTCTGATAATGTAGAGACAATACCAACACCCAAATTACATAAGCATCTCACCTATATATACAAATCATCAACCTTGATAACAAGGTCGGCTAAACCCTCAACCCTCAACTTACAATTACAAAAATTACATCGCATGATACAAAGATTAACCACTAGACCAATATTATAATTTATATTACATATCATGGACCTAATTCACATTTCCAAATGATCAAATCCACCGGAAATCATGCCAAGATCAACCACAGCACATTATACCACCAAGAATATTGCATAACACACAAATTATCACTGATTCATAAAAGTCACCAAAAAATTGCACAATGATCAATATGGATCACCAAAAAAAAGAGGACATGACTAGGAAACATTAGAGAGAACATGAGAATCATCCAGAATAGTTGCACCAAAACGTCTTTTCAAATCTTCATCGATCAACATCTAGAAGCTCAAGAACACAACCAATAAGCAACTGTCATGAGGAAAGATAACTTCCAAATCACCTAATCATAAACCATCTAAAATGAAGATTCACAAGATTATCCAAGACAATATCCCAAAGTCTCAACACAAGATCTAATCATACCAAAATATACTAGAGGGAATATCGGATTCTGCATAACAGTGATCAGCAAAACCAAACTATAGAACTAGATCAAAAAATCTTCCCAAAACCACCAGAATAGATCATAGGAATATGTTGACATCAATTACAACAAAATATCCTATCAGAAGCAATGACAACAACCAAATCCAAAAATCTTCCCAACAATCCAACAATCTCCCCCTTTTGCATTGATGGAAACATATGAATGTGAAAAATAATCAATGCAAAGAAAGAAGATATCACCAACAAACTCCCCCTAAGAGCAGTTTTTCACATGATCTCTCTCCCCCTTTGACAACAATGCCAAAGATATTCAAAATAGAAAACCAAACTCTCTCCCAAAACAAAATCATGAATCTCTTCCCCTGGGATACACAACCAAATCAACATACTACTCCATTAGATGAGCAACACCAACTCATCAATCTGGATAAAAAAAATAAGGTTCTGAATTACACCAGATCAATGCAACTCAATGCATCTAATTCTCATCAAGAGGGGTGGATACCCCTAACTTGTCTATCAAATAGACAAATATATCTACTGGCAAAGGCTTAGTGAAAGTATCAACAATTTGTTCCTTTGTAGATACATACTCTAGCTTCACCTTCCCTTCACTGACTTTCTCTCTCAAGTAATTATATTTGATTGATATATGCTCAGTCTTTGAATGTTGCACCAGATTCTTTGACATGTTTATAGCACTGGAATTGTCAGAGTATATAATAGTAGGTTCATCATGAATAAATTTGATATCTTTCAACATTTGTTTCATCCAGACTATTTGAGTGCAATTACTGGCAGCAACAATGTACTCAGCTTCAGTAATAGATAAAGATATCGAATCTTGTTTCTTTCTATCCCATGAAACCAACTTCTTACCTAAAAATAATTCTCCACTGATAGTACTCTTTTGGTCATCAGCATTACCCACCCAATCTGCATCAGTGTAGGTACACAATGTGAAATCATCAGTTTTTGGATACCATAAACCATAATCCATAGTTCTCTTTAGATATCTGAATATTCTTTCAACAATAGTGACATCAACTTGATATCTAGCAGCCATACACATAACATGCATAATGTCAGGCCTAGTCTAAGTAAGATGTAGCAGTCCACCAACCATAGATCTGTACAAACTCTGATTAGCTTTCAGAGATTCATCATTTTAGATAGTTTACAACTATCTACCATAGGAGTTCCAACTGGAGTCCAAACTTCTTCAACAATTCCTTCACATACTTAGTTTGATATATATAGATACCTTTTCCTATATGTGCAATCTGCAAACCTAAGAAAAATTTCATCTCACCAATCATAGACATCTCAAATTCTTTTTGCATATCACTGGCAAACTTCATAGTCATATCATCATCACCACCAAAGATAATGTCATCAACAAAGACTTCAACAATGAAAATGTTATCATTTTCAATTTTAAAGTATAGATTACTATCAGTAGCACCTTCATAAAATCCCAATTTTAGGTAGTATTTGTCTAACCTAGCATACCAAGCTCTAGGAGATCATTTCAATCATAAAGTGTTTTCTTCAACTTACATACCATGTCTTCATCATGCGATAGTGAAAATCCATCAGGCTGTTCAATGTAAACTTCTTCTTCTAGATCACCATTAAAAAATATAGATCTGACATCCATTTGATATACCTTGAAATATTTATAAGCAACATAAGCAAGTAGCAGTCTAACAACTTCAATTCTGGCAACCGAAGAAAAAGTTTCCTCATAATCAATCCCTTCTTGTTGTGAATATCCTTTGTAGACCAGTCTAGCTTTATTTTTTACTACTTCACCAGCTTCATTCAATTTATTTATGAATACCCATTTAGTACCAATAACATTTTTATCCTTACATCTAGGCACAAGTTCCCAAGTGTTGTTCTTTTCAATTTGATCTAACTCTTCTTCCATAGCTCTCGTCCAATTTTTATCTTTACAAGCTTTAGCAACATCTTTAAGTTCAACTTTAGAAATCAAACATACTTCTTCTATAGTTAACCTTCTTCTAGTCATCACACCTTTATTCTTATCACCAATAACCTTATTCTTAGAATGATTTAGTATGACATATCTAGGAGTCTTCTGATCTTCTAGTTCTTGCACATCATCACCAGCAGCAACAACATCCAAATTAACAGTCTCTATCAGATCAATCTACTTAAGCTCTTCGAGCTAAATAGGAGCCAAAACAACATGTTGGCCATCATCATAAGCCCTAATCTCCTTCCCAAGGTTCTCATCCACTTTCAAATTTTCACTTTCAACTATCTTTCTTAGTCTGTTGTTATAGCACTGGTAGGATTTACTCTTTGTGGAATATCCCAAAAAGATACCTTCATCACTTCTAGCATCAAACTTTCCAATATCTTTATCTCTCTTGATATAACATTTTCTACCAAAAACTTTGAAATATCTCACAATAGGAACATTACCTAATGAAAGCTTATAAGGGGTCTTACCAATATCACCTTTGATATAAACTTTGTTGAATGTGTAGGCTGCAGTGCTAATGGCTTCTCTTCAGTAGACCTTTGGGATATTTCCTTCAATCAACATGGTTCTTCCTTTCAACAATCCCATTCTGCTATGGAGTCCTAGAAGCATAAATTTGTCTTCTGATTCCATGCATCTCATAGAAATAATTGAGTTCACCGGAACAAAATTCTCCACCTCTATCAAATCTTAGACACTTCAACTTCAAGCCAGACTCAGTTTCAACTTTATCTTTGAATATCTTGAATTTCTCAAATGCTTCTGATTTTTCCTTCAAAAAGACAACCCACATCATCCTAGAATAATCATTAATTGGCAACATAAAGTATCTATCACCCTGCACACTTATAACATTTTTAGGTCCAGATAGGTCAGTATGCACAAGATCTAATAATCAATCAGATTTATACCATTTACTCTTGAAAGAAATCCTTGTTTTCTTACCCAACTGACATTCCTTACATACTAGATTAACAAGTTTAATAATCTTAGGTAGATCCCTAACAACTTGTGTAGAACTAATCTTAATCAATGAACTATGCCACAACCAACTCTCATCTATCTTAGCAATCAAACAACTTTTCTCACTAACATTCAAATGAAAATGTTACCTTTAGTCTTAGTTCCAGATGCAATCTCTATACCAGAGGCATTCAAGATCTTGAATTTACCATCTTTGAATTGTAGATTGTAACCCTTATGAACCATCTATCCAACACTCAAAATATTATGCTTCAAACCTTCAACATACAAGACATCATTAGTGTTATTCTTACCATCAAAAGAAATAGAACCTCTCCCATGGATTACACAGGCTTTGTCATCTCCAAATCTAACTATTCCACCATCGTACCTTTCCAAGCTTACAAATTTTCTTTTATCACTGGTCATATGATGTGAGAAACTGCTATCAATCACCCATAGACCCTTTTCTTCTACCTTAGAAGCCAAAGTTTTCTCCTCAACATAACAGCTAGTGGAATCAATAGGTATAGGTGTATCTTCTTTAATGGAAATAAACACAACTTCATCTCCTTCTGATTCATCATCTATAACACCTTCATCTACAACATAATAATAGTTCTTCTAGTTCCTAAACATTTGGTTAGATTTACAAGGCTTATCATACTTTTCATGCTTCTCATATCTATCATTCCTATCATGCTTATCAAACTTATCATGTCTATCATACTTAGACATTCTCTCTGAGCATCTAGAAGGAAAATGTCCTATCTTATTACAAGAAAAACATTTCAAAGTAAAATTTCCATCATACTTACAAGCACCTTTAGGTAATCTCTTGGCAATCAATGATGCAAGCTCATCAAGCTCTCTTTCTTCCTCTGCTATAGTCTCTTCTTTCTCTTTCATATCTGGATATCTTGCACTCCTCAGGATCATACTTCTGCTTACAAGATACCGATGTTGATTCTCTAAATGCAATCTTAGACTTTCCATATGATTCTCCAAATTTGCTCAGCTCAAATGCAGAAAGTTTTCCAACCAACACATATCTTGTCATTGTAGTCACACTTCGGATCTTATCAATAGCAGCAACCTTATGTTTATAAGTAGGAAGCAAAGATCTCAGAACCTTAGCAACAATCTCATCTTCCTCAATCTTTCCATCAGCAATCTTGATACCAAGAACAAGTTCATTCACCTTAGCCATGTATTAATGTATGTTCTCATCATCTCCCATTTTCAATGTCTCATACTTTCCTTTTGAACTCTGCAACTTAGCAATTTTCACTTGACTATCACCTTCATACAGGATCTCAAGATTATCCTAGATCTCATGTGCAGTCTAAAGTTCCATAACATTTGTCATTTCAGAATCATTTAGGGAACTAAGAAATGCTTCCTTCACTTTGATGTTATATTCAACTTCCTTAACCTCATCAGGAGTGGATGGTCCATTCTGAGGAACAACATAGACATTCTTGGTAATCTTCCAATAATCTTCTCCAAGACATTTCAAATGCACCTCCATTCATCTCTTCCACATAGTATAGTTGCTTTCATCAAACCTCAGACTGTCCTTCTTGAAAAGAATACCTTTAGCAGCCATCCCAAATCTCCTCAAGCGATTAAGCTTCTACCAAAGGATCTAGCTCTGATACCAATTGTTAGTAGCAATCAAGAACGAAGACTGAGAGGGGAGGGGGGTGAATCAATCTTCACTGGATCTTAGCAAATAAAACTTCAAAACATAAACTAATAGACTATAGCAATAATAGATAAGAAAATTAACAACACAACACACAACACCAATATTTTTGATGTGGAAAACCCAGTTGAGGGAGAAACCACGGTAGGAACCTACCCATAGTAAGATGATACTCTACAGTAGTGTGTGAAAATATTACAATGGGGAATGCACATGCATTCATGTGGGAGATGTGCCTTGCATTAACTTGACCCACAAATTGATCAGAACCCTAAGACTTATCGGAGTAACCTAACCTGATGAAACAATTTCGGTGTAACTCTTGTCGATGATCTGATGGAATTGATTTAGGTCATCGGGGCAACAAAGACTAGCTAGGATAAACCATGTGCAAGTCAGTTCAAATCTAAAGGTCATCGCATTACCACATCAAGAAACTGATTGGTAAATAACCATACGAACTTGGCGACTAAGCATGTACAAAAAGGAAGCGAGTAAAGACCATGCAGGTTGAAGTTGATCGAACGACTATCGCTATACTGCAGGATAAAGATGCATGAACTTTATCTATTGTAGCTTGGCGACCAATGGTGGGACCTAAAAATAAGGCAGCTTAAGTCAAGTTAACTAGTGAGCAAGTTTGGGCAGATCGAACGACTGTTGTTATACTGCAGGATGAAGATGCATAAACTTTATCTATTGCGGATTGACAACCAATAGCGAGGCCCAACAAAAAGGGAAGCTCAAACAGGTTAACTGGTGAACAAGTTTGGTTTTGATCGACGGTCATTGCTATACCATGATGTGTAACTGGTTGTTAGGTAACTATCGCGACTTGGCAACCAGTGGTGGGGCCCAACAAAAGTTCTAGCTGAGCATAGAAAAGAGGCCGATATGTTTTCAGAGATCGGGGTAACTGGAGGTTTTGTTATACTGATACTCGATGGAGTCACCTTCTGTGATCGGTATCATTGGGCGATCGGCTCTACTGGCTAAAAGCTATATCAATGGCTGATGGAGCGGAGACCGACTGTGGATGTGAGATTGAACCGAGATCCAAAAAGGTGAACACTCAAACACTAAGGATGAGACTGTCAGTGTATATGAATACAAACCAACCCAACTCCCTGATGCATGTGGGATAATTGGTTTTCCATGATTGCAGACCAACAAAGACAATTCAACTTCCCAACCATCTCATGCAGGTGTAACGATCGACTAGTTTGGTATTAGAAGCCAAATGTGAACCAAATGATGGTTACTGATTATGATAGCTATTGATTGATCTATAATTGTAGTGTGATCTGAGTGTTGTATGTTACATCTAGAACGATTGATTGACAGAGTGAAAGGAATTCTATAGATTGAACTTTATTGTATTTGACATACTGATAATAAATTTATTTTCTATTGGTGGTGGGTTTTTTCTTGTTCCCACATTAACTTTGTGTGTTCTATCTCTATGTTGTTTAATTGTGTATGCTCATGCTTGTGCTATATTATGTAAAAGTTGAAAATTTTGTAAACACTAGTATGTTTTCCCTTGCAAATTGACATTAGGGAAGCGAATTTCCGCACTTGGTTTCCTTACAAGTGGTATCAAATCTTGGCCCATTTTGTTCTGATTAATTAAGAAAAATAGGTTTTCAAGACCCGAAACCTTTAACATAGGAAATTAAGATAAGTCATCAAATAGCCCAGAGCATAAAAACCACTTACAAAATGATTGGAAAAAAACTAGCATACCAAAAAGATAGCAAAGGAAAGAAATAGCAAAGAAACTAGGAAGGCACTACACAGTTATAATCTTCAGAAAGCCCTCCACCTTTTTCACCAACTGGTCATAGGTGGTCGTAACAACTTTGAGGTCATCTAGGTCCTTATTAGGCTTCTTTTCTTTCTTTTTACCTCTAGTTCTAGTTCTGGGTCCTTGAGCATCTCTTGCGCCTTCTGTGTTAGGGTCAATATCTTAGGTATCCTTCCCCTCGTCCAATTTGCTGATGAGAGTTTTAGTATTGCTAGCAGAAACCTTCAGGATGTCTAAGCTTTGCTCTGCAATACTCTTGAGGCAATCCTCAATTTTGCTAACTTTACTAACAGTACCCGATATAGTTTAATCCATAGCATCAACAAGATTTTTCCTCTCCAAGCAGGTCTTTCTCTATTTTCTCAAATCTGGGGTTGAAGGAGTCTCGTATATTTTCAGCTTTTACAATAGTATTTTTCAGATCCTCAATGTAATCAGCCATAGTCTTCCCTTCCCCAGTGTTGATAGTTTCCAGAATCTGAATTCTGTGGCTGAGCTTTTTGTTGTCATCCACAACTTTCTTGTAACTGATTATTAACCACTCCATGGTGTCCATAAAACCTTTCATACCCTCAGGAGGAGGGTTCAGGAAAAGATCAATCTTATCGGAGTTGTCAAGTTCCTTTTTTGGAGGAGCTTGGCCCATTTTGTTATCCTTGTTGGGTAGGGTTGGTTTTTTGTGTCAATTATGTTTTCAGTGGGAGTCTTGCAGAGTTTCTACTTGTTTGTTTATAGGTTAAGATGGTGAGCACCTCAGGGTGCATAGACATGGAGAAGTTTAATGGTTCCAGTTTTGAACTATGGGAACTCAAGATGGAAGGCTTACTAGTTGACCGAGATCTTTGCATTGCTATGACTGCACAAAAACCTACAACCATGAAGCAAGAAGATTGGGATTTAGCCGACTGAAAGGCAAGGGGTCTAATCAGGCTATGTCTTGCTAATTTTGTTGTGTTAAACATCCATGAGGAGAAGACTGCACATCTTCTCTGGAATAAGTTGGGAGATATTTATCAAGGCAAATCGTTGGTGAATAAACTTTTCTTGAGGAAGAAGTTGTACTCTCTGAAGATGGATGCAGGAACACCATTGGCAAATCATTTGAATGCATTCAACATGGCTCTTGCACAGTTAACTTTTGTTGGTGCGGCCATTCAGGAAGAAGAATCTTGCATGCTATTGTTGTGTTCATTTCCTAGCTCTTGGGATCACTTAGTGATGGCTATCGGTAGTACTACGACCCAGTTCAAGATGGATACTATGGTTAATACTCTTTTGTCAGAAGAAATGAGAAAGAAATCTTCTAAGATGACAAAAGACACACTCTCTGTTTGAGGCAGACCGAAGGACAAAGACAAGAAGAAAGGAAAGAAGTCTAATTCTCAAGAGAGATTTAAATCTCCAGGCAAGAAGTCAAAGGTGAAGTGTTGGAACTATGGGCAAAAAGGGCATATTCTAAAGGATTGCAAGGAGGAGGAGAAGAAGAAGAAGTATTCAGACACTGAATCTTCTCAGATTGATGCAGATGCATTTGTAGTAGCCTTGGCGGTACCTACCTTAGATGACACCTGGTTAGTAGATTTTGGCGCATCTTTTCACATGACCTCCCATAAGGAGTGGTTCTCGAAGTATGAACCGTATGCTAGTGAAAGGTATATTTGGCTAGTGATTCTATGTTGGAGATTGTAGGGAGAGGGAGAATTAAAATTCAATTCTTAGATGGTAGAGTGAAGGGGATCAATGGATTTCTTCATATACCAGGTTTGGCAAGAAACCTTCTCTTTGTAAGTAAACTTAATGATGTTGGAGTATAAGTTACATTTGTATTTGGTGGTTGCAAGATGACTAGGGGTTCGATTATATTAGGAAAGGGAGATCACATTGGTACACAGTATAAGTTAAATGCTAAACCTATATGTTGTAATGTAACTTCTGAAAAGTTTGTTAAGACAACTATAATGATGCATAATGCAAATTCATTTGAAGCTAAACTTCTTGCTGAAAAAATAATGCTTTGGCGTAATAGGTTAGGCCACATAGGTGAAAAAGCTTTAAAAGCCTTGAAGAATAAGAATCTGGTTGAAGGTTTGGATGATTGTAGTTTTGAGTTCGATTTCTACGAACACTGCATATATGGAAAACATAACCGTGTTCAGTTTTATTCCAGTTCTCATAAATCTTCTTACATTCTGGACTATGTTCACTCTGATGTGTTTGGTCCAGTGGATGTTCCTTCTCTATCTAAGTCTAAGTACTATGTATCTTTTGTAGATAATTATTCAAGAAGGGCATTTGTGTATTTTCTTTAAAGTAAGTCATGAGTGTTTAGACGGTTTAAGGAATTTAAGAACCTTGTTGAAAATCAAACTAGGAGAAGGATTAAATTTATAAGAATAGACAATGGTGGTGAATACTGTAGTGCATATTTTGACAAGTACTATGTTGATCATGGAATTAAGAGACATAAGACCGTACCTTACACTCCACAACAAAATGGAGTCGCTGAAAGGTTGAATCGGTCTCTAATAGAGAAAGAAAGAAGGATGTTGAGCGGAGCTGGGCTGGAATAAAATTCTAGGCTGAAGCAGTTGCTACAACATGTTACTTGCTGAATTGTTCTCCTACTTCAACATTGGTTGACAAAACACCTATGGAAGCATGGTCTGGTAAGAAACCTTCTTAAAGCCACCTTCGTGTTTTTGGTGCGGAGGCATATGCTCATGTGCCTTGTTGTTCTCAAAATCTGATTCAATTTAAAATCCTTATAGTGATATGATAACTTTGTATGCAGAAGAGAGATTAAAGAGAAGGAAACATTCAGGACAACATATGACAAGGTTCGATTAACCTTCTACACTTCAAACTTATCCAAAGTTCAAGTGGGTATACCTTTGTGAATTGAATTCACATTTTTAAAAGATAAATCCATAGCAAACCAGTCTGAAAACCAGTGGATCTTATCACCTTAAAACTAACTGAAACAAAGGAATGAAACTTAAACTCATGTTCAGTATTGATCTACAAGATGTATAGAAGATAACCTTAATAGATATCAGTGCCTTATCCAAGGTCATAGAGTCATCTAAGTTCAAACTCTTCCACAATCAAACATCTCTACATATTCCATCAGTTTGGCTTCTGCAGATCCCTATTTATGCCTGACACGCATAAGATTTTATTCATACTAGACTAAACTACGTTCATCAAAATTCAAAGTATCCCACAAAGAATTTAATGGTAAAAAATTATTCCTGCATATTTAATTCCCCTCCTGAAGAGAAAAGCTAAGAAACATTTTTACTAAAAATTGCCTTGCAACCCATATTCAAAATGAATAACCCTAGATTACTCAGAATGAAACAGTAAACATTTGCAAACATATTTGAAGACAACACAAAGTTTAAACTCAAAACCAATGGTCTGTGTATTATTATTTCTTCTGAAAGTATTACAAAAACATTTGAATATTCTCCGTCAAAACTTGAAAAAAGCTCAGATAAATTTCTGCAACATTTTCTTACAATTCCTTGCGATCCTTTTTTCACTAGTCCTGGTATCCATTTATAAAAATATGCATGCACACATAGCTTCGGAATTTCCTAGGAAAGTTTATTACAATAATTACTTCTTAAGAAGAAGTTACAAAACCTTTTACAAATGTGGTTACAAGTCTCTTTCAACATCTGTGGCTTCTTCCTCTTGTTGTTTTGTTGCAACATTTTCCAACTGCTCCACATCAAGCACTGCGTACTTTCTTGTCCATTCCGGATACACCTCATCAGCAGGCCATGAGAAGCTAATTACTTTTTCTTTTGTCTTGGCTAATCTTTTCCAAGAATTCCTCATTTTATTGACCTCTGAATTCAGGAAACCATAATGAGATTTGATTTTCTCAATATCCTCAATTGTTTTGACAAATATGGAGGCATCCTCTGATTTGACAATTCCTTTTATTCTCAGCGACAATTTGGCTTCCAATTCCTTAAGCCATATTTGTTTGTCTTTTAATTGGGTTTGGTTGACAAAACCTCCTGGGAGTAATTCAAAAACTTGATCAGTGTACTCTTTCTTGTACAAGTTGATCTTTCTATCTGCATTAACTACTCCTTCTGCCAACTTTACTAAATCCTTTGTCATATCATTTGTAGATTTAATAATAGGGTCAGCCCCTGCCTCATCATAGGATACACAAATCAGCTCTATATCCTACTCTTTGGGTCTCCATTTATCAAAAATAGGCATTAATACAGCCTTGTCCCCATTTAACTCATTCCACATTTCCAAAATCTTACTCATGTTGTTATACATTAGTGAAGACCCTATTGTGTCAGAAAAACTTAAAATTGTAGCCTTTACTCTTTCTTCATATTTCTTTGCATATAAGGCTTGAGCCTGTTTTAAATTCTCCAACTCATGGGGAGTGATCTCAATCAACTGAGAACTAGAAGGTGCTGGAGATGGTGGGAACTCAATAATGGGGTTGGTAGGTGGAGGTCTTGCAGGAGAAGAGGAGATAATAAATTTTAAGGACTCACCTTGATGGTATTGTCCTGCCAATTGGCTTTGTAGCTTGGCGATGATGCTATCTTTACCCCTTACCTCATCCTTGGCACTATTGTAAGATTTCTAAATTATCTCCAACTTAACTTGGAGATCTACCTTTTCCTTAGCCTCTCTTTCTGCCACTGCAACACTAAACTTTACAGTCTCTAGCATAGTGCTAGCAGCTTCCACTACCCCAGTGCTTTGCACTCTTTGCACTATCATTCCTCCAAGGTAACTTGACCCTAGGGTGTCCTTAATCATCTTATTTTCATCTTTTTTAAGAGACCACATGACCAGTGCAGCATTTTCATTGCTAAAAGTGACTCCCTCCATAGGTTTGGTCTCTTTTCTTACTACCTCTAAAACCAAGGCATCTACTATGTCCCATTCGGAGAGAATGAGTACCCCAGCCTATGCTACCATGTCTCTTCCCTATTCGGGGGTGATAGTCTTAAACTCATCAACCATTTCTTTCTTTATCTCTTCCTCCACCACAACTGGATCCTTGTGGGGCTGCTCACCTTTCCTCTTTTCACACCTAGCATTAAATTTATCAATGTTCTACTTCCACACAAATTGCATGAAAGCTCCTGATGTGACAAAATTATTGTTAGCCAAGAAATCATCACTGGCTTGTCTGATCTTAGGATCCCACTCTTGGCCTTTGAACTCATTAGTAGTGATGTTCATCTCAGCAGTAAGGGGATCTTCTGGCATTCCCTCTTCCACTTCATCATATGTGTATGTTATCTCTCCAAGACTGCCTAACTGTAACAGTTGCTCAGCTACTGCCTGTTCATCTCCTATATGAATAGGGGATTAAGATGGGGAGTACAAAGGTTCATCAGATTGTACTTCCTTTCCCACTCTTTGTTTCTTTGAGCTATCTTCAATGTCAATGACAACCTATATCTTCCTCTTCCCTTTTAAGGTAGAAGGCTCCCCTATTGTTGGCATCAACACACTGTAGTTGGACTTCTTATGCAACATGTAATCACAAGGAGGGATTGCTCTAGTAGATGTAGACCTATTTAGAACCAGTCTTTCTTTCTCAGGGTTAAGCTTAATTACAACCTCCCTCTTTTCTTTCAATGTTTGCATCACATCCTCAAAACAAAGAATTAAGAACTTTATCTTCTCTTCAAAGGGGTGAAAGCTAGACAAAGGGTCATAGCTAGTGTCAAATTGGTGCACAAAGTCTAAAGCCTTCGTGTAGGCCACCCAGTTTTCCTTCCTCAACTCTTGCTCATCTAAATCAAACTCATTCCTAATGAGGTCTTCAGGAAACTAGAATTGGTGGGGTCTACCTCTGCATATTGCCCTCTTTCTTAACATGTCGTTGAAGAAATCTTCAGGGTCAGCACATCAAGATGCTGTAGTTGACAAATGGTACAGTTGAACAAAATCTTCAAAATACTTCCAACCTCCTTTAATTATCATAAATACTTCCTATTATCAAACTCATTCCTAATGAGGTCTTCAAGAAACTGGAATTGGTGGGGTTTATCTCTGCATATTGCCCTCTTTCTGAACATGTCATTGAAGAAATCTTCATGGTCAGCACATCCGGATGTTGTAGTTGACAAATGGTACGGTTGAATGAAATCTTCAAAATACTACCTGTTATCTCTACATCTTGCACACTACCAATCTACCTGAGGATCTCTACAATTCCCACTTTAAGAGGGACTTGATAAGGTAACAAAAATGGAATGCCTTTGAAACCATATACTCTGAAAACTGTGGAGACAGAGTATAAGTAGATATCACCCCAATTGTGGACAATTTTAATATTCTCAGCAGACTCTTTTGGCCTAATGAATTCCAAAAGAACCTTAGGGACTCTTGGCTTATCTCAACATATAAGAGTCCTAATCTTAGATGCAAAACATTTATCAAACTTTAAGAAGCTTGCATCTTCTTTGTCCAATCACAGCACTGTACTCCATAACTGCACTGGCATCTTCTCTCCATCCATTCCACTTGCAAAATAGTAACCACCCTTGAACAAAAATAAATGCATGAGAGGGAGTACCATCCAAAAGGCCTATCCACTTTCCCATTCTTTATTCCTATCAATCCTTCATGGATAGCATTAGTGATAAAGGAAGCATAATCAAAGGTCACTGCCAAAGAAGTGTTCAAAATTTGAGAAATCATTAACATGTAATGAGTTGGCATATTTGCCTCAGCATCTTCTCCTAAAATTTGGCACAGTGACCCGTACAATCCTTTGGCCCTAAGGGTAAACAGATTTAAAGGAAAAGGCTCCTCAGTGTTAGGTCCTACAACTGTTAACCCACCTATCTTCACAAATAATTCTTTAAGAGGCTCATTTCTAAGGTGGTTCCTCTGCACACTGTAAACCTAAGTTAGTGATTTAAAGTTAATAGGCTCTAAAAAATTGGTAAACTCACTAAGCCCAAAAGCATTTCTGAACTCCTCATTATTTATTTCAATGAGGGTTTTCCCACTTATATCCTTAACACTTCTGGTGATTGGGTCATAGTTGTGTACAATCTAAGTTAGGAGATCCACATCCATGAATACTCCAGGGACCACCAATTTGCCTACGTCCAGCTCCCAGATACTATTCATTGGGGCTGGGGAATTTCTCATACCAAATCCAACCTTAAATAATCCCAACCCACACAACCCAATTTGAGGGTCTCTTAGCCAGTTGCCCTTGTCATACAATCCTTCTCCTATTTTTAGGTGAGGAGCTCTTGGTACTAATTCCTTTACCTTTGCTGCCACATTAGTTGACATTGTCAAGTGTTCTAGGAAATCATCACAGATAGCCCTCTCTTGTTAATTAACCTTTCCTTAGAATTCTCTTTTAGGTGCCATCTTAAACAACTATGCAAGAAATTTTATTACTAGCCCCAACTGTTTTGCAATAAATCAAAAACTCAATTAAAACACACTGTCAAGTAATTGCCAAGCAATAGTACAAGAGAAACTATTTTTTGCTTGAAGAAATCTGCTCTACAAGTGAAGAAATTTGCTCTACAAGTGAAGAAATTTGCTCTGCAACTGCTTCTCTTCAACAATCTTTTAAAATGATGCCTTCATTCGATTGATGTGAGATCATATACTATAGTCAAGTTCTTAACTACGACATTAATACCGCATGCTTCGGCCATCCTTTCAGAATTGAATTCATAGAAGAATTCAAAAATTTCAATCCAACGGGTCATAACATGCCTATATATTTTCTTTTCACTCTTTCGCCATTTCACAGAGCATAACATCTTAGCAACTTCGCCAAATGAAATCACGCCAACCGTATGATCAGATGAGACTTGATTAGTCTTTACACTGTTTTAACCTCTTTGCCTTTGCACTAGGCCCTCCCTCCTTTTCGCTATTTCTCAAGCTTTATCCCTCGAGCACTTTCCTTTCATGAAGCTACGCCAAGCGTTAGATGGAACTCTAACCGCCTGGCCTTTAACTCCTACCGGGACCATCAACTTTTTCACTAACCGTGCCTCATCTTGATGGCTAACGGTCTTTCTCTATTTCACAGAGGTTAATCCGCTTACATCTTCGGTCCACAAAAAAATGAGAAGCATTGGATCAATCTTGAGATGACCATCTTTTAAGTGAGACCTTTATTCGGACATTGTTTACCCCACTTATTCACCGGTTAACAAATGCCACATGGCACTCAGCCATTAGCCCTAGAAAACTCTTTGGGTTTAGTTCAGAGTCAACCACATGTCTTACTTCTTGCATAACTACCAGTTACACCTTGGTGAGCCCTTAATCACCTTTTGAAACTACGTGTCAATCAACACATCACCATCAAGCTTTACAAGAAGTAACAGCTGTCACTCCACGTCATGCCGAGAAGAACCTCTTTTTCTCTTTCACCATTTTGTAGGCCTTAATCCTTATGTAATTTGCAGCCATGAAGCAATGAGAAGCCTTGGATCAAAATAGAGTTGATCCCCTTTTACCTTTATGCTTTATCTGCTCTTCGGGCCCACTAGCTCTTTTGCCATTTCGCAGACCTTAAAACACTAGAATCTTACCTTCGCGAACACATGTGAACTATTAAATTATATCAAACTTTCTTGATACTTAACAACCTACTTGAATCCAATAGATGTGGATTGTCTGACTCAGCTTTATCCACCTGGTGTCTAGTCATTCCTGAACTGACATGTCAACTTTTTATTTGCTGAGAGAAAACATAGGGATCCACTTTATCCTTGCCACCTGTATCTTCCCGCAGTAGGACTCATCTTCTTGGACCCACCCATTAGTCCTTAAATCCAATTCTCTGACCACTTTGATTTTCGGCCATGTTTCATTATCTTATTTGCCATCTCAACCAGCTGGACTGCTTGCTTGGAATGCCATGTCATTTCATTGTTTTGTGAAAGCTATCTATCGAGCATCTTTCTCCTGCAAAACTGCACTAGCCATTAGATCTTTGAGAACCTGTGCATCTGTTATGCTTCTTATAAACCTCTTTTGCTCAGGCCCAAAAAACCTTTCGTTGTTTCCCAGAGCATAATATGTGAGCATCTATCAGCCATGAAACAACACGAGCCATTGATTTCTTTTGAACTTGATCACCTTTTAGCCATGGAAAAGTCTTCACCGATGGGTCCCTCCAAACCTTTTCGCCATTTCACGAAAGGTAATTTACTCGCTCGTTTTGGCTATGAATCAACGGCATCCATTAGATCAAAGTGAGATGGAGTCTCGTTAAACCAGATCCAATGTACACAGTCAAACATTCTTTTTCCTTTCGCTATTTCGCATAGCTTAACACACCTGCAACTTCGCCTAATGAAATAGCAAAAGTCATGGATTCATCTAAAATTTGCGTGATACTTACTAGACCCGACAACATTAGAAGGAAAAAGATATAAGGCATAGATTTTTCACAATTATTTAACAACTGCCTAGGCAAATAACAAGGGGGGACACTTCACACGACCCCAAGACCCATTACTTAAGTGAATAAAGTAACAAAGGAATAGAAACCAAAGGGTTTTGATCAGACATTTAAGCGATTAAAACTAAAACCCCTTAATCCTTAAAGACCTAAAATAGATTTGAAGCAGTTAATAGCATACCTGACTCAAAATTTCAAAAACCTAGCCAATCATGGGAAAAGAAAACCCATTTCTTATACACTGATAACAACGGCTCTGACTAGGGATGATTGATCACAAGGTCAACACAAGAAAACTCAGGAAACTTTGGAGAAACAGACCAAAACACAGACCCAAATGAAAACAACAGGAAGCAAACAAAATATATACAAACAAAGGACCAACTATAAATGGACTTCAAGAGAAATAATGCTTCAAGAATTGTCCATGCACTGGAAATTCCTATACTTCATCATTCATAGTTTTTATAAAATAAGAATCCTTTGCATTTAAATCACAAACCACAAAAGGGCCCATCCATAATGATTCAAATTTCTTATGTTTTCCTTTGTCCTGTCCTCTTGCATTCCACTAAAGAACAATATCATCAATTTGAAACTTCCTTAATGATGTCCTTTTATCAAAAAGGTACTTGGACTGCAGTTGGATCTTCAGATTTCTCTTATGAGCTAGAGTTCTGATCTCTTCCACTTCCACTATCTGAATCATTCAGTTTTCCATAGGTTCAGATAGCTCCATGTCTTTAGCTTGCAGGAATTTATAAACTAGAAGAAGATTGTTTACTGGCTGTCTAGCTTGTGTACCGTAAACTAGTTCAAAAGGTGACATTCCAATGGCCTTCTTGACTGTTACTCTGTCAACCCACAAGGCTAATTTCAACCTTTGATCCCAAGACCTCTTATTTTCTTCCTAGATTTTCTTGATGATGTTCAAGAGGATTTTATTACTAGATTCAGCTTGTCCATTTCCCTGAGGATGATAAGGTGAAGAGTAAGACATGATTATTCCATGACTGGTACAAAATCCAACAAACTCTTCTGACCTGAAACTCATGGCATTGTCCATTACTAATTTTGCAGGTACTCCAAATCTAGTTAAAACATTATCCATCAGGAAGTCAATGATAACTTTACTTGTAGCTCTTCTTGTGGGAATAGCTTCAATCCATTTAGTAAAATAGTCAGTGGCTTCTATGATCCATCTATGACCTCTTCTTGATCTCTCAACAATCTCTCCAATAAAATCAATGCCCCATTGGACAAAAGGGGCTTCCATCGTGACTGGATGTAGGGGTAGAGCTCCTTCATACTTCAACTTGGATGAAATTTTTTGGCATGGGTCACATTTCCTGACATGTTCATGAGCATCCTTGAATAAGGTAGGCCAATAGTACCCAGCCCGGATTATCTTACCAGCAGTTGTCTTAGCAGAGTAATGGCCTCCACATACTCTATCATGCATTTCAATCAACACCCTTTTAGCCTGGAATTCATCCAAACACATTAGCAGTTCTCCATCTCTTTTTCTCCAAAACAGATCACCTTGAATGAGAACATATTTTTGTGACTTGAGTTTTAGAGTTATTCTCTGATTATGTGTCATTCCTTCTGAAAATGTAGCATCCCTTAAAAATATGACTATCTCTGAACACCAAGGTTGCCTTTCAATACTAGTGACTGAAGTACTTTTGATTTCAACATTGTTTATCTCAATATTCAAAAGATTAGATTCAGTCATGAGCTTGGCCAGACCTAAGCCTCTCACCAATTTGGTGATCTTTATTTCCAAGTCAAATTCTTGGATTCTATTGATACATCTGCATATTTTTCCTGTAACCTTAGATTGGGATAAAATATCCTTGACTGCAACATGTGGGACATAAGCAGTGATTTTTGCATTCACAAGGTATGGCCTGAAAGCCTTAACAACTTTAACTAAAGCATAAGCCTGTTTCTCCATGGTTTCATACTTCAATTCTATTCCTTGCAAAGACTTGCTATAAAAGGCTATGGGATGTTCATATCCCTCATTATCTTTTTGTAACAACACTGTAGCTACTGTATGGTATGAAGCAAAAGAGAACAGAGAAAAGGGCTTACTGTAATCAGGAGATTTCAGCACTGGTGCTTCCTGAATGGATTTTTTAATTTCAGCAAAATCCTTTGAGGCTTCTTGATCCCAATAAAACTTGGTATCCTTCTTAAGCAACTTGACAATGGGTTTCACTATCTCTGCAAAGTTTGCAATGAATCTTTTGACAAAGTTGACTTTACCCAAAAAAGATTGAATACCTTTAACATTCTTCGGTTCAGGCACTTTGTTTATTGCTTCAATTCTTTCAGGGTCTATTCTTACCCCTTCCTTGGAAACAATATGCCCCAATAATTTTCCTTCGGTGACCCCAAAATGACACTTCTTGGGATTTAATGACACACCAAATTCCAAAGCTTTATTGAACACCTTTTCCAAATGTCCACAGTGGTCATCGGCCTTTTTAGAGAAGCAAGTTAAATCATCTTGATAAACCACCATGATGATATTGATGAATTCTTTGAAGGCTACATCCATAGCTCTCTAAAATGTAGCTCTAGCATTTTTAAAACCAAATGGGATTCTTACGTAGACATATGTTCCCCATGGAGTAGTGAAAACAGTTTTGAACTATTCAGATTCCCTCACTAATACTTGATTGTATCCTGAAAAACTATCCATCATGGACAAAAGATCACAACCTGTTACTCTCTGCAGCATAACTTCCATATTGGTGGAAGAGTAGTTGTCTTTTAAAGAAGCAACATTCAAATTTCTAAAATCCACACACAATCTAATGTCCCCATTTTTCTTTCTTACTAGGACCAAATTGGAGACCCATGAAGAATGTCTTATAGGTTTGATAATCCCCCCTTCTCTTAACTTAGTCAATTCTTGTTGCGTCTTATTTTCTAATAGGGGATTAATAGGTCTCTGCTTCTATCTAAAAGGCTTAGCATATGGAAGTAAAGGAACTTCATGCTGAAAAAGGTCTTATCTATACGCCTTTAGGTCTTCATAAGACCAAGCAAAAACATGTTTATATCTTTTCAATAAATTAATAAGATTAGTTCTGACATGAGGGTGTAATTTTTTCCCAATGTATACTAACTTAGGGGATGATTCAGTCTCCAGGTTTACCTCCTCCAACACTTCTAACTTGGTGGTAGACTACTGATGTAAGTGACTGTCATTGTAACTGAACATGCTCTCTAGCTCTACCAACCCTTTAGGTATCTCATTTGTTTCCAACTAGACCAAGTCATTTCCAAACACCGTTTCCTTATTGTCAACCACCTCCACCAATGCATTGCAATCAATCTTCTGTCCATCATAATCATCAACACATTGAATGAACCTAAGAATATCTTCATCATCAGCAAAAACTTGCCAATTATACACATTATCAGGGATGGCAGGCCTAGATTTTATTTCCACAGTGGAGATGTCGGTTAGTGTTGCATCATCATTTTTCAATGAAACATTAGCTAGAAATTCTGCCATAATATTCTTTGATCTCTCTATCCAATTAATAGAAAATGCACTAAAATGCTCAATGACATCCCAAACTGCATGTTTATACCTCTTTAATCTATCATTTTTGGATGCATATTTGGATCTTACCTGAGAGACAACCAATTTTGAGTCCCCTATAGCTTTCAACAGCTGGATTCCATGCCTTTTTGCAACTTCAAGCCCCAATAATAGGGATTCATACTCTGTAGTATTATTGGTGCACTGGAAAGCCAATAAGAAAGAATACTTAAAAGTTATACCTGATGGAGATACAAAGAGAACCCCTGCTCCAGATCCTTCTTTGGAGAAAACTCCATCAAAATACATCTTCCATAAACCATGTTGTTGTGATTCTAGTTTGACCACAATGGGGTCAATATTCTTCAACTAGCGTAAAATTGGTTGTAATCTGAAATTATCAAGATCCACATCAATCATACAATTGAGCATACTAGGATCTACATTTTCAATTACCCTAGGAGCATGTGGTTCTCTGTACAACTTGACCTAATTTCCATTGATTGGGATGGTGGCAAAAGATAAATCCAGTTGGACATTTCCTCCTACTACTGTTGCCCACTGCCTGGATAACAACATACCATAATGGGGTTTAGTGTTAGTAACAATAACGCCCATTTTGCAAGTTGCTTCAGGGAATGCTGCTATTTTTACTTCAACATCTCTCATTGTACCTATCACAGGTACTTCCCTATTATCCATAGCATAGAATTTTCCATATATAGTGGTTACTGATAGTCCTAATTATTTCATAACACCATAGGGTATTACATTAGCAGCAGCTCCTGAATCTATCATGTAGTTTTTTATCAGATGGTTATTTACTAACAAAGTAACATAGAAAGGACCTACCTGTGAAGGCTCTTGAGTAATAGTGATTCCAACATAAACCTCTAGGGTTTGGAGTTCCTGATCCTTTCCATTTTTAGCTGAACCAGTGGGTAGGACTGTGTCACTGTCAGATATATTAGAAAACAAAGACAAAGTTGCATCCCTATGTTCTTTTATTTTCAGTAATTCTACTAATAGGACAGTAACTTTGATTTGTGTAAGAGCTTGAGCCATGTCAAATGTGGAACTACTGCTTGATTCAGTATTAGCTCTAACTCTTTCTACCTTAAGCTGACTTGCCCTTTTTTCTATGCTAGCTCCTTGTATATCATTGGTATTTTTATCATCTGTACTCGTGGGTACATCTTTAACCCGTTCCTTCTTTTCTTGACCAATTTTAGGGAAAGTAGTAGCACTACTTGTTGCCCCCTTTTGAGTAACCTCTTTTATGAACATGGAACCAGGTTCACCCTGATCAGTGTCTTTCTTGGTGCTCCTTAAGTTGTAATTGTGTTTTGCTTTAGCAATAGTAGCTTTGGTGAGATTTTTAACTTCTTCCTCACTATGCCTTCTAAGATGAACTTCTTCATCTTCAATTGTTACCACATTCAAGGTAGGATGCCAGTCTAGTGTTAGTTGTCCTTGAATAAACCTTTCATTATCCAACACATCATTGTATTCACTTTGTACAGATTCCTCATCACTCTCTATAATAGTCTCAAACATGTTAATGTCAGGCTCAGCTTCTTGTCTCATGGACTCTTCAAGGGCTTGAGCTACTGCACACTGATGAGGAGAATGTGGCCCATCACAAGTAATACACCAAGGAGTGTTTTCTATATTATGGACATTTTTTCCTTTTAAGGGATCTAGGGTATCCTGATTCTGAGCAATTTTAGGCTTCTCATTTTGGGGTTTGCCATCTTTCTACTTGGTATTATAAGGCATGTCATGTAGTCTAGGGGGTCTATCTTACTAGTTATAATGAGGCTTATCATTTTTGTTTACCTTGGAAGTCAAATCCTTCATAGAAATGACCAACTTTTCTATCTTGTCTTCCTCCTTAGCAGTTTTGCTAGGTTGTTTTTTTGTTTCTTGCCATAACCTACCATCTGTTCTCCTTCCTAACTTCCCAGATGATTTTCTATTGCTTTCCACATTAATGGCAATCCTAAATGCATCCCTCAAGTTATGTGGATTTTTATCCCTTAAGATATAGGCCATTTTAGAATCAAATGCATTATAATAGGTGTTCAAACACCTGTTATCATCCAACCTCATCACCTGATATAATCTATGCATGGCCTTTTGAAATCTAGCATTGAAATCGATGACCATTTCATTATCAGATTTTCTGATGTTATTAAATTCATTGAGCATGAAGCTCACATTCGTTTTGTCACCATATTGTTCTTGAAAACAATTCTTAAAGTCCTCCCATGAACCAATGCTATTAACTGGAAGACCTCTGTACCAATCTCTTGCATCATCAACCAGGGACTGAACAAACAATTTCATTATGACATCTTCATCCACTATCTCATAATCATTTATTAGGTCCCCAAAAAATTTTAAATGTTCCTTAGCACTAATTGCATTATTCCTGGCAAACTTATGGAGTCTCTCCCTTAACTCAGTAGGAACATGGTTGGGATATCCTGGGATCCCATCAAAGAACAATTGTATATACTGCTCCAAATTGATAGGTCTCCTTTGAAAAGGGTTAGCAACATTATTGTTTCCCATGTTCATTTTGACTTTTAGAATTGAGGACTGAGATATTTGGCTATGCTGATTGTTAACAGGGATTTGACTCACTAATGTTGTATTAGCATGCACAGTAGGCTGAATCTTAATCAGGGGGAGGGAAATTTGTTGAGGATCAGGCTTACTAAGATCTTCTAATGGAAAAATGATAGGGGGAGCTTTTAGGTAACTAATTTTTCTTTTAACTTCCTGATTAGCTGCTTCCAACTCAGCTTTCTCTAGCTCCGTTTGTAGATCCTCCTTTTCTTTCCTCATTCTTTCCATCTCTCTCTCATGTGTTGATAGCCTATGAGAAATATCCTCTGTATTTCTTGATCTAGTTCCATCATCCACCCATTTCTGCTTCCCCTTATCGACATTATTCCTAGGAGGCTGTGAATCACTAAGTACTTCCCTGTTTGGTTGGACTACTGACCTATATGCTAGATTGTCCTTAGGGATTAAAATTCCTCTGATCACAGGGCCATCCTCATCACTCTTTTCTTTTTCCTTAGCCAACACTTCAAGATCAGCTATCTGCCTAAGAAGCCTATCTCTCTCCATTAGTTTTGCTTTGATATCTTTTTCCTTATTTGCTTCCTTTTGGGCTCTTAAGGAGATTAAGTGGTGAACCCTCCTATTTCAATCTTCTATTTCTTGTGACACTTTATCTTCATCAAGGAAATTCTCCTCAGAGTAAAATATATTAACTTGATCTATATCAATCAAGATGATATTTCCATCAATTGTTCTAGGCACAGAATGTCTAATTGCATTTGAACTAGTCCTATCTCTCGCAGACACACTAACATGAGATATATCTTAATTTAAAACATGAGCATTATCTATATTTCCAAACAATCCAGAATGAAAACCTAATATATCTATAAAGCGGAAAATCGAACCCTAAGTGTTCCCCCACTCCAAGGAGAGAGAAAGGAGGTCACTAGGATTGACGGTTTTCACTTAGGAGAGACTTTACATTCAAAAGAGGGGTTGAAACTCACAAGATCCAATCTCACACAATGCAAGATTGAATTCTAAATGAGTTTCAAGGGTTGAGACATCAAGGATACCCTCTTTTGTAAAGAATGTAGATAGAAGGATTGAACTAGGAGTGTATGTAAAAGTAAGAAAGATTCGCTTGTAGACGGAGATAGGGACATGGGATGAAGCTACTGACCTGAAATTAGCAGTAAAATGTCGAGATGATGCTGTCTAGCAAGTTTGAGTGAAAGTTGATGGGACGATGGCACCCGGAGTGCACACGGTCCTCAGAAAAATCCGTGAAATGAAGGGGGATCTGTTCGTCTCTGCACAAGGATTCTAGATCTTCAATTACAGTTGCATACCTGCAATCTACACACAGAAAAGAAAGGACGATTGGGGGGTTAGGGATTAGGGGTTTTCCTTTAGGTCAAACCCCAGTTTTGGAATTAACCAAGAAATGAGAATGTTGTAAATGTAAATGTTTGTAATGTAATCAAGTACTGATACCTTGTTGCAAGAATGTTTGTATTCTTACATGCGAAGGTGTAATGATGTTGTACGTTATAGGTGATCTCCTCTTCAATGGTTGAATCCTTGTCTTGAATGCAACACCTAGCCTTGAATGGAGACTTAGAATGCTCAATTGCTTGAAAGAAATGCTTGAATGCTTGAATGTTTGAATGTTTGAATATTTGAATGTTTGAATATCGCTTCCGCCTCTTGCATACATATGTTTTCCGCCCTTTTTTCTTGCCTCTTTTTTTTTTCCTCCTCAAATGGGAGGGGAAATGTATTTTATATACTTGTCAATTAGGGTTAGGAGACTGATTTTTTCGACCTTAGGCTGACCTAGGAGCATTATTTTCCGAATTACAAACTTGAAGACCCGATGCCCAACAAGAGACCGGGCCCAAAATAGGGCCAGGGACCAGGGCACTAGGCACCATGGTCCTGGGGGACCAGGGTGCTAGGCACCATGGTCTTGAGGGACCAAGGCACTAGGCACCATGGTCCTGAAGGACCAGGGCGATGGGCACCATGGTCCCACCTCCCGGGATAGTAGGGTGGAAGGAGGATCAGGCCAAGGTGCAGAAAGATGCAATTTTTTTATGTCGTATATAGGTTTCGGGGTCTCCATTCAGGTTCAATGTTGCACCACCATCGTGAAGACTCAAATGCAGTTGAAATTGCAAGTGTCACAATTTTACGATGCTACATTTAGCCCCCACTTTAGCGGGAGTATAAGCGTACGCCCATACTTTCGGTAAAGTACAAGGAAACAACATTGAAAAACTTTCACCACGTCAAGGAGGCAAGATACACCAAGCCCCCAGTGGACTAAGGATCTTACGACTTCGATTGACAAAGTAAAAGGGAAGATCATGAGGGAGAACCATGACTATCAGTAGTAAGGATCCCTCACTATGAGTCATGCAAGAAAAATACCAAAAATTTTCAAGGCAAAGCTAAGTTCGCCAAGAAATTTTCAAGTATCTTGAAGAGATATGAATGGAGTGTATGCCCCCTACATTAAAGCGATCACACATGCCTCATTGGGGGTGATTTCTTTAAGGTAGTGATACACATAAGAAATGAGAAGGGAAAGGAGCATGTTATCACAAAGATTTAGCCCCCAAGTGTGAGATAAACCCAAGGATAATAGACACAAAATACAAAGCATGAGGTGACTTCGCTTTCATTGGGGTCAGTATGCTGTATGATAATTCATGTATATCATATGTATGTATGCATAATTGTTCTTCATTCCCCAATCAAGGAAGGTCACCTAGAAGAAGGGAACACATGTGTCTTTTGAGTCAACATGAGAGAGATCAAAAGAGATCTCAATGCTTTGCATCATCCTCAAGTAGACGACACTAAGGACAACAAATAGAAGAATGAAAATAACACATAGAAGAAGTAACAAAAGAGATCAAGAAAGGAGGAGAGAGTGTGCTATGCTAATGAACTAGTCTAGCACGTCATCCACCCCCCGATCTTTCTGATCAATATTTCAGGACGGCAGGAAACATGCTAGAGGAGGAACATCCAACATAGTAGATGGAGCTATCACAAGATCCAAACAAGGGCTATGTTCATTTTCCAAGCCACGTTGTTCTTGTCTAGGAGCTAGGATAAGTGCTTTAGAAAATTCGTTAGATAAATGGTTATCAATATCAACATATTCATATTCACTATCAGAAGAAAGAGGAGTAACATTTTCATCATGAATAACATTTTCATCTATATCATCATGAAGATTTATAAAAATAGGATCTTTAACTCACACAAGATCAAAACCATCATGCATCTTATGTTTAGGAGATTTTGGCTCAATTTTCGGCTAAGGAGAAAATGGAATAATACTAGCTGAAGGTGTTTTTGGGGATTGCAAAGTTTGGGAAACAGTTGCACGAGCTTTAAGAGGACGCTTTCATCAGCGTTCACGTGTAGAACGATTTCGTCTAGTCTTAGTAGGAAGTTGAGAAGATTGAGGAGGAGGAATGTTCTCATCCTTATCACTTGGGTGTTTAGGTTGTGGTCTCTTAGGTTGGACAATAGGAGAACAGGAAGGTCTCTTCTCTCTATAAGAGGAAGGAGGAGGAACTACTCCATATAAAGGAGGAATATCTGGTTTAGGAAGGAGACCAAGTCCATCATGACGAGGAGGTATAGGTCTACCTTTAGAAAGTTTATTAGTCATAGACATAGTCACATCCATAGGGATGGGTTGGGAATATTCTTGAGGAAAGACATTAGTTTTATCTTTCAAAGGAAGAACTTCCTTCTAAAGAACGATAGGAATATCAAGTTTGGGTGTTCTGGGTTCACTCAGAGATAGGATCATATCTTTTTTCCACTTTTGATAAGATTTGAAAAGATGATCACTTCGCGGTGGAAGAGATTGAAATTGTTTAGGCCAAAAATAATCAATAGGAACAATAGAAGTTCTTTCAGCTGGTTTAAAGAGACTATGATTGACAGTAACAACTTCACCATTATGGGGAAATTTCAAACACTTGTGAATAGGAGAAGCAATAGCTTTCATGGAAGATAGCCAAGGATAGCCTAGCTTCACAAGAAATTGTTCGGATGATGGAATAATAGCAAAGCTCACATCAAGGGATTTGTTATGGACCTCAATAGGTAATGTAATAGAACCAATTGTAGGAGAAGAAAATGCATCAAATAATTTCACAACCACATTTGTTTTGTCATAGATCACTTGATTCAATTGCAAAGTGAAAAGAAATTCTTCAGTAATGACATTAACAATACAAGAAGGATCAATAAGCACTCCACGACAAGGTGTATTTTTTAATTTTGCAACTATATATAAAGGACCATCAGGTGCCCTGATAGTTTCACTGGAATCAAATGTGATGGAAGGTTCTCTAGGGATTTTCTACTGCTCTACAAAGTTAATCAAATACGGAGTCATAGACACAAGACCATCAGGTGAAAAAGAGGAATCATTAGTCTCAATCACATTAGAGGTATGAGAAGGTAATGGATCAGTAAAAATCTTAAGATTTTGGTTAGGAGGAGCTACAGATGTGTTGCCTTTATCATTCACACCTGAGACAAAGATAGTATTATTATCAATCAAATCTTGAATTTTACCCTTTAAAGCAAAACATTTTTCAGTATCATGCCTAGGTTGACGATGAAATTGACAAAAAGATTTGTTATCAAAATAGGGTGAATTAATCTTTGCAGGATCTATTTGCTTTATAGGAGGAAGAGTGAGCACATTTTGTTCCAATAACTTATTCATAATACTATGCAATGAGTCTTTCAAAGGAGTAAACTTTCTTTCTTTCTTGAAAAACTTAGAAATAGGAGGCACACCTGATGCTGCATTCACATTGTTGTTGGTGATGTTTTCATTGAACTTAATGAACCCTCTGTTCGGTTTAAACTTCCCAAATGGTTGTTGACTACTATCACCCTTATCAATCGGAGCCATAGGATTTGCTTGTTCCATTTGACTCACAGTCAGTTGATAATTGTGAAGAGTTGCGCACAACTGTTGGAAAGAAGTAAACTCAGAAAATAGAAGTTTTTCTCTAATATCTTTTTATAAATTAGAAATAAAGATTCTTTGAATATCATTGTCAGGTACTGGAAAAGAAATTTGAGCACATAAATGCTTATATCTACCAATGAAATCAGTCACTTTTTCTTTAACACCTTGTTTACAATGCATTAAATCAATCAAAGTAACTTTAGGACTTATATTGTTTTGAAATTGTTGAATAAAAGCATTTGCAAGTTGTTGGAAGGATGTAATAGAATAGGAAGGCAATGAGCAATACCATTGTAGAGCCTTATCTCTTAATGTTCTAGTAAACAGTTTTGCAAGCAACCTTTGGTCATGAGCAAAATCGGTACATATTGTTTGAAAGGTCTTAACATGTGTTAGAGGATCACCTTTACCATTATAAAGCTCCAATTGTGGGACTTCAACATGCTTAGGGGGGATAGCTCGAACAATGTTAGGGGAAAGTGGGCTCACAACATCAAATGTGGGCACACTAAACTTAGACTAATTCATAGAGACAATTTGTTGTTGTAAAGAAGAGACACTTTGTGCAAGATTGTTAATGGTGGCTTCAGTCGAAGAGTTCATATTAGACATGTTAGATTGTGATGGAGGTTTTATGTTATTGAAAGAAGATATTGATTGAGAGTAAGGTGGTGGGACACTATGATAGTTAGTCATAGGAGATGATTGGAAAAAAGGAGCACTACAAGGAGGAATGGAATGGTTAAATGAATTGCCCCCTTGCGTCATGTTCATTTGTGGAGATGTAATAGAGACACTCATTGAAGGAATGAATGAAGAAGTCGGATTGAATGAAGGAAGAGGGTTGATTGACGAAGAAGGATTGCCCCCATGACTGGTGATCATAGGTGGAATGTTTTGTATTGAAGTAGTCATTATGTTTGATGTAAAAGTAGGTATACTAGCAATAGAAGTTGTCAAAGGGGTAGAATGATTGACTTGAGTAGGAGGTTGTGTATAACCTAAAGTTTCGGCACAACTCTTCATAGGCATCACATTCGAATCCACAATGTGTGCAATACTACACAAAATATCAATTCCATTCTTATCACTTTGAACCATATGTTTTAGACCCTCAATTAATGAAAGAGCTTGACTATCGGGGTATTCTTGAGACATCCATTGCTGAAAATCATCAAATTGGTTATCCAATTTTGAAAGTTGTTCTACAGAAACCTCATGGAGAGCTTCTTCATCATTAAGAGGATTCGAGGAATTACCCATGTCCTCGTTAAAAAGGCCATTCAAATTAGGTTCCATCTCCTCGGTAATTAAACCTTGGAAAGACTTAATTCTAAGGCTTTGTCTAACGGGAATAGTGTAAGTAGGGCTTATTGTTGTAAAACTCATGCACTAGAGAGAGAGAGAGAGAAGATTTTGAATTTTGAAAATAAAGTTGGCGAAATTGAACAATGAGATAATGATTATCCAATTTGAATTTTGTGAAAGAAGAGGGAAACACAACTTCCAAGAAAGGTAGGCACAATTGAAAATTAGGGCCAAGGGGGTAGCACTTAATTTTAATTGTTATCTTGAAAATTGAAATCTTGAATTTTGAATTTATTTTCGAATTTAGAGGTAGTAAATCTCAATAAAATCAGCCAATCTCCTAGATTTAAGCTGTTAAATGCAATCATGACAATCTCATGAAGTTTTAGAAAAAATGTCGGGGACCATGGCGAACGGAGTGCACACGGTCCTCGCAACCTTTTTTGAAATTTTCAAGGATGAAAGTTATGATGATTTTAAAGCTACTCTGAAAAAATTGAGTGATTTTACGATCTGTAGATAGGCCAAATTAAAGTTGCAATCTCAAAATTGAACCCTACCAAGATTGTTGAAAAATGCAAAATTTGAATCTTGAAAAAGAGAGGGAAACTGAAATTTTGAATTTTATGATTTTAGAGGGAATACTAAAAGCAATGCAAGCTTTGAAATTTAAAATTTGACTCAATTTCATGCAAAATTCAAATTTGAAAGTGGAAATCAAGGTTGTTGCAATTAAACACTTAATTTCAAAAGTCACAAATTGCAAAAATTTGAATAAAACACTAAAATTTTGAATGAATGCCAACACACTTTTTAGATTTAGGACAGTAAGAAATACAATTTTAACACAAAATTTCAATTTCAACAATTTTTGAATGATTAAAAGCCTTAATCCAAGCAATCACTAGACCAACTTTGATTTTAATTTTGAAAGTGTTAGAACTGATGAAATCAGCCAAGATTTTGGATTCTAGCAGAAAAATACAGTAAGATCTAGCTCCTGAAATTTCAGAAAAAATGTCAGGGACGATGGCGCTCGGGGTGCACACGGTCCTCGCAACTTTTTTCAAAATTTTTAGGGATGAGAGATATTATGATTTTGTTGCGGAATCCAAAGTTACAGCCGATTTGGAGGTGTTTTGATCAGTGAAATCATTAGTCAAAGGTTGAATCAAGAGGGTTTTAAAAATTAGGGTTTTGACACTTCACCACTTAATTTTCAGAATTAAAGCACAAATATGATTTCACAATTTGCAATAGAAGGGTAGATCTGAAACAAGCATTAACAATTAAACATTTCACAAGCTCAATTACTAAAAAGAAAATTTAGGGTTTTTATGCAGTTAACCTTTAAAATTTGCAAAAGATCAAACATGGAAATGTAATTAAGGAAGAAAAAAAAATTTCAGATCTAACCATGAATAATCAGAATTAGGATGTTCATGTCGGGTTCACCAAAAATGTAAAGCGGAAAAATTGAACCCTAAGTGTTCCCCCACTCCAAGGAGAGAGAAAGGAGGTCACTAGGATTGACGGTTTTCACTTAGGAGAGACTTTACATTCAAAAGAGGGGTTGAAACTCACAAGATCCAATCCCACACAATGCAAGATTGAATTCTAAATGAGTTTCAAGGGTTGAGACATCAAGGATACCCTCTTTTGTAAAGAATGTAGATAGAAGGATTAAACTAGGAGTGTATGTAAAAGTAAGAAAGATTCGCTTGTAGACAGAGATAGGGACACGGGATGAAGATACGGACCTAAAATTAGTAGTAAAATGTCGAGACGATGCTGTCCTGCAAGTTTGAGCAAAAGTTGACGGGACGATGGCACCCGGAGTGCACACGGTCCTCCGAAAAATCTGCGAAACGAAGGGGGATCTATTCGTCTCTGCACAAGGATTCCAGATCTTCAATTACAGCCGCGTACCTGCAATCTACACATAGAAAAGAGAGGATGATTGGGGGGTTAGGGATTAGGGGTTTGCCTTCAGGTTAAACCCTGGTTTTGGAATTAACCAAGAAATGAGAATGCTGTAAATGTAAATGTTTGTAATGTAATCAAGTATTGATACTTTGTTGCAAGAATGTTTGTATTCTTACTTGCGAAGGTGTAATGATGTTGTACATTGTAGGTGATCTCCTCTTCAATGGTTGAATCCTTGTCTTGAATGCAACACCTAGCCTTGAATGGAGACTTAGAATGCTCAATTGCTTGAAAGAAATGCTTGAATGCTTGAATGTTTGAATATTTGAATGTTTGAATATCGCTTCCGCCTCTTGCATACATATGTTTTCCACCCTTTTTTCTTGCCTCTTTTTTTTTGCCTCCTCAAATGGGAGGGGAAATGTAGTTTATATACTTGTCAATTAGGGTTAGGAGACTGATTTTTCTAACCTTAGGCCGACCTAGGAGCATTATTTTCCGAATTGCAAACTTGAAGACCCGATGCCCAACAAGAGACTAGGCCCAAAATAGGGCCAGGGACCAGGGCGCTGGGCGCCATGGTCTTGGGGGACCAGGGCACTAGGCACCATGGTCCTGAGGGACCAAGGCGCTAGGCACCATGGTCCTGAAGGACCAGGGCGCTGGGCGCCATGGTCCCACCTCCCGGGACAGCAGGGTGCAAGGAGGATCAGGCCAAGGTGCAGAGAGATGCAGTTTTTTGATGTCATAAACAGGTTTCGGGGTCTCCATTCATGTTCAACGTTGCGCCACCATCGTGAAGACCCAAATGCAGTCGAAATTGCAAGTGTCACAATTTTACGACGCTACAATATCATGTTCAGATTCTCTGGAAAAAGAATTAGACTTTTCATAAACAAGTCAATCAGGTATCTTACCTATATTATTATTCTTTTGCACCCAAGCAGCATTTGATGGTTCATGAAGCAATGATCTCTTCTGACCTCTTCATGACTATTCTGGCAAACCTTCTTGCCAAGTTTCATGAGGATGCTTCTTCATGAATGATCTAGTGTTTTTTCCTCCTTGCATTATGCTTGTCTTCCTTTTAGAATTTTATGTATTTCACAAGGACTGGTTCCAAGATAACAAAGTCGGCACCCACAAGACTATGGGAATTATGAAAACAAGCTTAGAATAAAACATTGCAAGACTTCAGACCAAATAAAATATCAAAAGAAAATAGAGGGAACTTCCAAAAAGGGACCTCCAGACACCACTGCTATATTCATTGAAACACCAATCTATTCCATGAACACACAATGATTTTTCCTTATAAATCTAAACACAAAACTGTGTATGGATCCTTATAGTGACTCTCCCCAGTGGAGTCACCACTTTTGTTGTTCTCAAAATCTGATTCACTTTAAAATCCTTATAGTGATATGATAACTCTGTATGCAAAAGAGAGATTAAATAGAAGGAAACTTTCAGGACAACATATGACAAGGTTTGATTAACCTTCTACACTTTGAACTTATCTAAAGTTCAAGCGGGTATACCTTTGTGAATTGAATTCACACTTTTAAAAGATAAATCCACAACAAACCAGTCTGAAAATTAGTGGATCTTATCACCTCAAAACTAACTGAAACAAAGGAATGAAACTTAAACCCATGTTCAGTATTGATCTACAAGATGTATAGAAGATAACCTTAATAGATATCATTGCCTTATCTAAGGTCATAGAGTCATCTAAGTTCAAACAATACTTCCACAATCAAACATCTCTACATATTCCATCAGTTTGGCTTCTCCAGATCCCTATATATGCCTGACACACATAAGAATTTATTCATACCAGACTAAATTGTGTTCATCAAAATTCAAAGTATCCCACAAAGAATTTACTAGTAAAAAAAGATTCCTACGTATTTAATTTCCCTCCTAAAGAGAAAAGATACGAAACATTTTTACCGAAAATTGCCTTGCAACCCATATTCAAAAGGAATAACCATAGATTACTCAGAATGAAATAGTAAACATTTGCAAACATACTTGAAGACAACACAAAGTTTAAACTCAAAACCAATGGTCTGTGTATTAATATTTCTTCTGAAAGTATTACAAAAACATTTGAATATTCTCCATCAAAACTTGAAAAAAGCTCAAATAAATTTCTGTAGCGTTTTCTTATAATTCCTTGCGATCCTTTTTTCACTAGTCTTGGTATCCATTTATAACAATATAGATGCACACACAGCTTCAGAATTTCCTAGGAGAGTTTTTTACAATCATTACTTCTTAAGAAGAAGTTACAAAACCTTTTACAAATGCGGTTACAAGTCTCTTTCAACATCCGCGGCTTCTTCCTCTTTGTTGTTCTATTGCAACATTTTCCAACTACTCCACATCAAGCACTACATACTTTCTTGTCCATTCGTAATACACCTCATCAGTAGGCCATGAGAAGTTAATTACTTTTTCTTTTTTCTTGGCTAATATTTTCCAAGAATTCCTCATTTTATTGACCTCTAAATTCAGGAAACCATAATGAGATTTGATTTTCTCAATCTCCTCAATTGTTTTGACAAATATGGAGGCATCCTCTGATTTAACAATTCCTTTTATTCTCAGCGACAATTTGGCTTCCAATTCCTTAAGCCATATTTGTTTGTCCTTTAATTGGGTTGAGCTGACAAAACCTCCTGGGAGTAATTCAAAAACTTGATCAGTGTACTCTTTCTTGTACAAGTTCATCTTTCTATCTGCATTATCAATTTTAAGGACTCACCTTGATGGTATTGTCCTACCAACTGGCTTTGTAGCTTAGTGATGATACTATCTTTACCCCTTACCTCTTCCCTGGCACTGTTGTAAGCTTTCAAAATTGTCTCCAACTTAACTTGGAGATTTGCACTGCAATACTAAACTTTGCATTCTCTAGCACAGTGCTAGCAGCTTCCACTACCCCAGTGCTCTGCACTCTTTGCACTATCATTCCTCCAAGGTAACTTGACCCTGGGGTGTCCTTATTCTTCTTATTTCCATCTCTTTTAAGAGACCACATGACCAGTGCAGCATTATCTTTACTAAAAGTGACTCCCTCCATAGGTTTGGTCTCTTTTCTTACTGCCTCTAAAACCAAGGCATCTGCTATGTCCCATTCAGGGAGAATGAGTACCCCAACCTGTGCTACCATGTCTCTTCCCTGTACGGGGGTGATAGTCTTAAACTCATCAACCATTTCTTGCTTTATCTCTTCCTCCACCACAGCTGGATCCTTGTGGGGCTGCTCACCTTTCCTCTTTTCACACCTAGCATTAAATTTATCAATGTTCTGCTTCCACACAAATTGCATGAAAGCTCCTAATGTGACAAAATTATTGTCAGCCAAGAATCATCACTCGCTTGTTTGATCTTAGGATCCCACTCCTGGCCTTTGAACTCATTAGTAGTGATGTTCATCTCAGTAGTAAGGGGCTCTTCTAGCATTCCCTCTTCCACTTCATTATATGTGTATGCTATCTCTCCAAGACTGCCTAACTATAATAGTTGCTTAGCTGCTGCCTGTTCATCTCTTATATGAATAGGGGATTGAGATGAGGAGTACAAAGGTTCATCAGATTGTACTTCCTTTCCCATTCTTTGTTTCTTTGGGCTATATTCAATGTCAATGACATCCTGTATCTTCCTCTTCCCTTTTGAGGTAGAAGGCTCCCCTGTTGTTGGCATCAACACACTGTAGTTGGACTTCTTATGCAACATGTAATCACCAGGAGGGATTTCTCTACTAGATGTAGACCTATTTAGAACCAGTCTTTCTTTCTCAGGGTTGTTCTTAATTACAACTCCCTCTTTTCTTTCAATGTTTGCATCACATCCTCAAAACAAAGAATTAAGAACTTTATCTTCTCTTCAAAGGGGTGAAAGCTAGACAAAGGGTCATAGCTAGAATCAAATTGGTACACAAAGTCTAAAGCCTTCTTGCAGGCCACCCACTTTTCCTTCCTCAGCTCTTTCTCATCTAAATCAAACTCATTCCTAATGAGGTCTTCAAGAAACTGGAATTGGTGGGGTCTACCTCTGCATATTGCCCTCTTTCTGCACATGCCGTTGAAGAAATCTTTAGGGTTAGCACATCAGGATACTGTAGTTGACAAATGGTACGGTTGAAGGAAATCTTCAAAATACTTCCAACCTCCTTTAATTATCACAAATTGATGTGCTATGGTAGCTGTAGGGAAAATGGTCCCTTTACCTCTGCCTGTTAGCTCTACCTCTTGCACACTACCAATTTGCCTGAGGATGTCTACAATTCCCACTTTAAGAGGGACCTGATAAGGTAACAAAAATGGAGTGCCTTTCAAACCATATACTCTAAAAACTGTGGAAACAGGGTATAAGTAGATATCACCCCAATTGTGGACAATTTTAATATTCTCAGCAAACTCTTTTGGCCTAATGAATTCCAAAAGAACCTTAGGGTCTCTTGGATTCTCTGAACATATAAGAGTCCTAATATTAGATGCAAAACATTTATCAAACTTTAAGAAGCTTGCATCTTCTCTATCCCATGATAGCACTGTACTCCATAACTGCACTGGCATCTTCTCTCCATCTTTCTCTTTCACAATATCCATTCCACTTGCAAAATAGTCACCACCCTTGAACAAAAATAAATGCATGAGGAGGGAGTACCATCCAAAAGGCCTATCCACTTTCCCATTCTTTATTCCTATCAATCCTTCATGGATAGCATCAGTGATAAAGGAAGCATAATCAAAGGTCACTGCCAAAGAAGGGTTCAAAATTTGAGCAACCATTAACATGTAATGAGTTGGCATATTTGCCTCAGCATCTTCTCCTAAAATTTGGCACAGTGACCAGTACAATCCTTTGGCCCTAAGGGTATATAGATTTAAAGAAAAAGGCTCCTCAGTGTTAGGTCCTACAACTGTTAAACCACCTATCTTCACAAAGAATTATTTAAGAGGCCCATTTCTAAGGTGGTTCCTCTGCACACTGTAAACCTACTAGTGATTTAAAGTTAATAGGCACTAAAAAATTGGTAAACTCACTAAGCCCAAAAGCATTTCTGAACTCCTCATTATTTATTTCAATGAGGGTTTTCCCACTTATATCGTTAACACTTCTAGTGATTGGGTCATAGTTGTGTGCAATTTGAGTTAGGAGATCCACATCCATGAATACTCCAGGGACCACCAATTTGCCTATGTCCAGCTCCCAGATACTATTCATTAGGGCTGGGGAATTTCTCATACCAAATCCAACCTTAAATAATCCCAACCCACACAACCCAATTTGAGGGTCTCTTAGCCAGTTTCCCTTGTCATACAATCCTTCTTCTATTTTTAGGCAAGGAGCTCTTGGCACTAATTCCTTTACCTTTGTTGCCACATTAGTTGACATTGTCAACTGTTCTAGGAAATCATCACAGATAACCCTCTCCTGTTAATTAACCTTTCCTGAGAATTCTCTTTTAGGTGCCATCTTAAACAACTATGCAAGCAATTTAATTACTAGCCCCAACTGTTCTGTAATAAATCAAAACCTCAATTAAAACACACTATCAAGTAATTGCCAAGCAAGAGTACAAGAGAACCTATTTTTTGCTTGAAGAAATCCGCTCTGCAAGTGAAGAAATTTTCTCTGCAACTGCTTCTCTGCAACAATCTTTTAAAATGATGCCTTCATTTGATTGATGCGAGATCATATACGGTAGTCAATTTCTTAACTGCAACATTGATACCGCATGCTTTGGCCATCCTTTCAGAATTGAATTCATAGAAGAATTCAAAAATTTCACTCCAACGGGTCATAACATGCCTGTATATTTTCTTTTCGCTCTTTCGCCATTTCGCAAAGCATAACATCCTAGCAACTTCACCAAACAAAATCACGCCAGCTGTCTGATCAGATGAGACTTGATCGGTCTTTACACTGTTTTAACCTCTTTGCCTTTGCATCGGGCCCTCCCTCCTTTTTGCCATTTCGCAAGCTTTATCCCTCGAGCACTTTCCTTTCGCAAAGCTACACCAAGTGTTGGATGGAACTCTAACTGCTCAACCTTTAACTCCTACTGGGACCATCAACTTTTTCACTAATCGTGCCTCATCTTGACAGCTTACTATTTTTTGCTATTTTGTTGAAGTTAATCCGCTCACATCTTCAAGCCACGAAACAATGAGAAGCGTTGGATCAATCTTGAGATGACCATCTTTTAAGTGAGACCTTTATCCGGACATTGTTTACCCCACTTATTCACCGATTAACAAATGCCATGTGGCACTCAACCATTATCCCTGGAAAACTCTTTGGGTTTAGTTCAAAGTCAACCACGTGTCTTACTTCCTGCATAACCACCGGTTACACCTTGGGGGGCCCTTAATCACCTTTTGAAACTATGTGCCAAACGACACATCACCATCAAGCTTTACAAGAAGTAACAGCTGTCACTCCACGTCATGCCGAGAAGAACCTCTTTTTCTCTTTCGCCATTTCATAGGCCTTAATGCTCAGTTAATTTGTAGCCACGAAGCAATGAGAACCCTTGGATCAAAATAGAGTTGATCCCCTTTTACCTTTATGCTTTATCTGCTCTTCGAGCCCACTAGCTCTTTCGCTATTTTGTAGACCTTAAAACACTAGCATCTTACCTTCGTGAACACATGCAAACCATTAGATTATATCAAACTTGCTTGATACTTAACCACCTACTTGAATCCGGTAGACATGGGTTGTCAGACTCAGCTTTATCCACCTAGTGTCTAGTCATTCCTGAACTAACATGTCAACTTTTTATTCGCTGAGAGAAAACATAGAGATCCACTTTATCCTTGCCACCTATATCTGCTAGGTCACTTCTTATCCCACAACATGACTCATCTTCTTGGACCCACCTGTTAGTCCTTAAATCCAATTCGCTGACCACTTTGATTTTCGGCCACATGTGATTATCTTATTTGCCATCTCAACCAGCTAAACTGCTTGCTTGGAACACCATGGCATTTCTCTATTTTGCAAAAGCTATCTGTCGAGCATCTTTCTCCTGCAAAACTGCACTAGTCGTTAGATCTTTGAGAACCTGCACATCTGTTATGCTTCTTATTAACCTCTTTTGCCCAGGCCCAAAAAACCTTTCGCTGTTTCGCAGAGCATAATATGTGAGCATCTATTAGCCATGAAACAATGCGAGCTATTGATTTCTTTTGAACTTGATCGCCTTTTAGCCGTGGAAAATTCTTCACTACTAGGTCCCTCCAAACTTTTTTGCCATTTTGTGAAAGGTAATTTACTCGCTCGTTTCGGCTGCGAATGAATGCCACCCATTAGATCAAAGCGAGATGGAGTCTTGTCAAACCAAATCCAATGCACATAGTCGAACATGCTTTTTCCTTTCGCTATTTCGCATAGCTTAACACACCCGCAAGTTCGCCTAACAAAATAGTGAAAGTCGTGGACTCATCTGGAAGTTGCATGACACTTACTGAACCCGACAATATTAGAATGAATAAGACATAAGGCATAGATTTTTCACAATTATTTAACAACCACCTAGGCAAATAACAAGGGGGGAGACTTCACACGACCCCAAGACCCATTACTTAAGTGAATAAAGTAACACAAGAATAGACACCAGAGGGTTTTGATCAGACATTTAAGTGATTAAAACTAAAAACCCTTAACCCTTAAAGACCTAAAACAGATTTGAAGCAGTTAATAGCATACCTGACTCAAAATTTCAAAAACCTAGCCAATCATGGGAAAAGAAAACCCATTTCTTAAACATTGATAACATGCCTGATGTGAATAGATCTAAGGTGGATAACAAATTGGGAAATGTATCTTCATTGGCTATGGAGTTGGTGTGAAAGGATATAAACTTTGGAATCTAGTGACTAGTAATGTTGTGTAGAGCAGAAGTGTGATTTTTCATGAGCTGAAGCCTATGTCACTAGATCATAATATAGAAAAGAGAGGAGGACTTGAGGTTGAAATTCCTCTAGCCAAACAAGAATCCCTAGAGATACCTGAAGATGAGGAGAGTTCAAAATGTTCAAGTAGTTCTGAAGAAGAACATGATGATGAGCCTCCTATGGAGCTTCAAGAAGCCTCAACACTATAGTTGAGAAGATCTACTCGAGAGAGGTGGCAACCTAATAGGTATACACCTAATAAATACAGTCACTCTATGTTGAATGTTAATTGTGCTTATGATTTACTTGCAGATACTGATGAGCCTAGGACTGTCAAAGAAGCAATTGAAATGCTTGATCCAGATTCTTTGTTGGAAGCCATGAATTATGAAATGTCATCATTGGATAAAAATGGAACTTGGGTTTTGGTGCCATTGCCTAAAGGCAGAAAGCTTGTAGGCTACAAGTGGGTGTTCAAAAAGAAGTATGGTTGAGATGGCAGCATTGATAAGTACAAAGCAAGACTAGTTCCAAAGGGGTATTTGCAAAAAGAAGGTATTGACTATGGGGAAATCTTCTCTCTTATCGATAAGTTGACATCTATCAGATTTCTCTTCTCACTTGTAGCAGTATATGATTGGGAGATTGAGCAGATGGATGTGAAGACAACATTTCTTCATGGTGATCTTGAAGAAGAAATTTATATGTCCCAACCTGAGCACTTTGTGGAAAAAGGGAAAGAACATCTGGTATGCAAACTCAAGAAGTCTATGTATGGTTTGAAACAGTCTCCCAGAATGTGGTATTAAAAGTGATACATTTTTTTTGTCCTTAGGATTTGTGAGATCAAAGGCTGATCATTGTGTTTACTACAAAACTGATGGTGATAGGATTCTTATCATAGCTTTGTATGTAGATGATATGTTGTTCATAGGAAACACAAAAGGTGTGATCTCAAATTTAAAATCTCATCTTTCTATGAAATTTGAAATGAAGAACTTAGGACCAGCAAATTACATTCTTGGAATGGAGATCAAAAGGGATAGATCTAAGAGGAAACTCTGTCTTAGCCAGAGAAAGTATATAACCAATGTTCTTGACAGGTTTCATATGTCTGACTGTAAACCACAGGTTGTTCCCATCTTGCAAGGAACTAAGTTGTATGTGCTTGACAGTTTGAAATCTTCAAAAGAGATTGAAAACATGAAAAGTGTACCTTATGCTATGGTTTGTACAAGACCAGACATTGCCCAACCAGTGGGTGTACTTAGCAGGTTTATGTCAAATCCAGGGAAATTGCATTGGGATACTATAAAGAGAGTGCTTAGATATCTAAAGGGTACTTCAGACTTTGCACTATGTTATCATGGTAATCTGAAGGATTCAAAGAGAACTCTCAGCATTTGTGGTTATACAGATTCTGATTGGGCAAGGGATATTGATAGCAGGAGATCCACTAGTGGATATGTTTTTCATCCTAAATGGTGGAGCAATTGGTTGGATGAGCAAGCGGAAAGCTATAGTCACTTTGTCCACTACAGAGGAAAAATACATGGCAGCCACACATTCTTGTAAAGAAGCATTCTGGCTTAGGCATTTGAGTTTGATATTGGTTTTGATGCAGGGAAGATTAAAATATGGAGTGATAGTCAGAGTGCCATATGTTTGGCAAAGAATCCTACTTTCCATGCTAGATCGAAGCATGTTGATGTTCAGTATCACTTCGTTCGTGACATGGTGGAAGATGGAAAATTTTATCTTAACAAGGTAGACACTCTGGAGAATGTTGTAGATGCCTTGACAAAACCGGTGACCACTCACAAGTTTAGGTGGTGTTCAACTTCTATGGGTCTTGATACCCATGTTCCTTAGTAACATTTGAAATGGTAATCGGTCCAGTAAATTCCTCATCAAGTGGGAGTTTGTTGGAGATGTGCCTCGCATTAACTTGACCCACATACTGATTAGAACCCTCAGACTAATTGGAGTAACCTAACCCGATGAAACAATTTCAGTGTAACTCTTGCCGATGATCCAATGGAATCAATTTCGATCATCAGGGAAACAAAGACCAGCCAAGATAAACCACATGCAAGTCAGTTCAGATCTAACGGTCATCGTATTACCGCATCAAGAAGTTGATTGGTAAATAACCATATAGACTTGGCGACTAAGCATGTGCAAAAAGGAAGCAAGTAAAGACCATGCAGGTTGAAGTTGATCAAACGACTGTTGCTATACAGCAGGATGAAGATGCACGAACTTTATCTATCACAGCTTGGTGACCAATGGTGGGACCCAGAAATAAGGCAGCTTAAGTCATTGTAACTGGTGAGCAAGTCCGAGCGGATCGAATGGCTATCATTATACTGCAAGATGAAGATGCACGAACTTTATCTATCATGGCTTAGCGACTAGTGGTGGTGCCTGACAACAAAGGAAGAAGATCAGATAGGTTAACTGGTGAACAATTTTGGTCTTGATCGACGATCATCGCTATACCACGATGTGTAACCGCTTGATGGTTAACTATCGTGCTTTGGCAACCAGTGGTGGGGCCCGGCAAAAGTTCTAGCGGAGAGTAGAAAAGAGATCAAGATGTTTTCAGAGATTAGGGTAACTGGAGGTTTTTTTATATTGATCCTCGATGGAGTCGCCTTCGATGATCGGGTATCATCAGGTGATCGACTCTACCGGTTGAAAGCTATACCAATGACTGATGGAACAGAGACCGACTGCAGATGTGAGATTGAATCGAGATCCAAAATGGTGAACACTCAGACACTAAGGATGACACTATCAATGTATATGAATACGAACCGACCTGACTCCCTGATGCATGTGGGATAATTGGTTTTCCATGATTGCAAACCGATAGAGGTATTTTGACTTCCCAACCGTCTCGCACAAGTGTAACGATCAACCAGTTTGGTATTAGAAGCCAAATGTGAATGGAATGATGGTTACAAGTTATGATAGCTATTGAGAGATTTGTAATTGTAGTGTGATCTGAGTGTTGCATGTTACATCTAGAATGATTGATTGACAGAGTGAAAGGAATTCTGCGGACTGAACTTTATTGTATTTGACATATTGATAATAAAGTTATTTTCTGTTGGTGGTGGGTTTTTTCCCAAAAAGGTTTTCCCACGTTAACTCTGTGTGTTCTATCTCTATGTTGTTTAATTGTTTATGCTCATGCTTGTGCCATATTATGTAAGAGTTGAAAATTTTGTAAACACTAGTATGTTTTTCCCTGCAAATTGCCATTAGGGAAGCGTATTTCTGCACTTGCTTTCCTTACAATTCAAGCACACTGCCTAGAGCTCACTGCTCAAAAGATATATGCCTGAAAGGATACAACCCTCAGGGAAGTCTCGCTGACTTACAATATGATTTGGACTACAATCCAGAAGGAATGAAATACAATGATAGCATCTAAAAATGCTTTATGACAGTTCTGGTTAAGTACAATTGTCTACTCTACAACACCAAACTCACCTCAACACCTCGTTGAATGATATATCCTTGTTCACACATTCATTTCTCTTTGATAATGTAGACACAATACCAACACCCAAATTGCATAAGCATCTCACCTATATAAACAAATCATCAAACTTGATAACAAGGTTGGCTAAACCCTCAACCCTCAACTTACAATTACAAAAATTACATCACACGATACAAAGATCGACCACCGGAGAAATATTATAATTTGCATTACATGGCATGGACCTAATTCAAATTTCCAAATGATCAAATCCATTGGAAATCATGCCAAGATCAACTACAACATGTTATACCACCAAGAATATTGCATAACACGCAAATCATCACTGGTTCATAAAAGTCACCAAAAAATCGCACAATGATTAATGCGGATTGCCAAAACAAATAGGACATGACTAGGAAACATCAACAAGCATGTTAGAATCATCTAGAACAGTTGTACCAACACCTCTTTTCAAATCTTCATCAATCAACATCTAGAAGCTCAAGAACACAATCAATCAACAACTGTCATGAGGAAAGATAACTTGCAGAGCACCTAATCATGAACCTTCTGAAATGAAGATTCACAAGATTATCTAAGACAATATCCCAAAGTATCAGCACAAGATCTAATCATACCAGAATATACCACAAGAAATACTAGATTCTGTAAAACAATGATAAGAAAAACCAAGGAATAAAAAGACAGAATAGATTGAATGATAGCGAAATCAACCTATGATCTCAGCGCAGAAGATGATGAAAAATTTAGGGTTTTACAGAAGGCGAAAGCAGCAGCGTCGTAAAGCAAATCTAAAAGTCAATTGGCTGATAGAAGGAATTTGGGTTCATGGGCTGATGTGGGCTAGGAAGACCCGACTCTTGTTCCACAGTGGGTCTACATGAATAGCAGATGGAAGGACATGGCAATACAGATAAACTAGAGTAGAAATAACAAGGTTTTTTGGCCATTTTCAAAATATTTTCATGGCTTCTTTCAGAACAGACGCACTGTGGCATGGAGGTAGAATAACAATAGAAGAAGATTCACTCAAGGGCATTTTAATAATGGTGTGAATCAAGGGAATTCTGAGAAGCAATTGAAGGGATTTTCGGGGAAATGGTCTCTGGATCTGGGCAATCAGCAAACATTTGCTAGGGTTGTTGGCTTGGAAAATAAGGAGATTGTGGCTAGGGTTTTTTTTTCTTCACAGCAGGTGGGAAATAAGGTAAATGTGAACCTCAAGGAAGCTAGTCTGGAAAAGGTAAGTATGATACCTACTGATCCTATTCTGTCAAGGGTCTCTTCATCACAGGTTTGGGCTTCTATCCCTTGTACCGATCTTCTGGGTTCCTGTGTCGATAAGAAAGCAAATTGTTTGCATACAAATGCTATTTATGGGGAAATTTGGGGTGATCAAATTATTTTGTTAAAGCTTTATCATAAATTATAGAAAAGATGGGGGGATATGCATTATTTTTAATTATTGTCTGCGAATGCTTTTATTATTGTCTTTGATTCTCCTTCTTTCAGAGATGAGGTATTAAGAACTTTGCATCATTGGTTTGGAAAACATTTAATTTCAATTGCGGCTTGGAAACCTTTTTTTGTTCCTACTTGGTCTAGTTCGAAACTTATTCCTTTCTAGTTTGGTTTACCTAAAATTCCTTTTGAATTTATGGATTCAGATGTTCTTGAGAAAATTGGAAATACTTTTTGAACTTTTTTAACATCTAAAATGGGCTTTGTGGAGGGGGAGGTTCTGGTGAAAAATTATGTTCTTATTAACCCTAACAATGTTTGCCCCCATACTTGTAATATCAAGTCCTATGATGGTATTTGGAGCCAGTCAATTGATAAATTAGATACAGAGCTTCTTAAGTCTCCTTTACTTTTGGATGTTCCATTACTTATGGATTTTAAGAAAAACTAGCAGGTTGTTGGCTCTGTCCCTAAATCCCTTAACAAAGATAGTTTGTCAGCAGGACCTTCGGTTGAAGGATGTGGAAATGTCTCTTCGCATAAATTGGTAGAAACAGGTCACATTAATCTTGAAAATAATCCATTGTGTCGTAGTTCTGGGAAACCAAATGATCACACTTCAGGTTTGGTCTCACTTTCATCTTTACTAAAGATAGTTTCTAATAATGGGGTATAGTGATGGATGGTAATCCCCCGATAAATGGAGTAGATCATCCATTGACAATAGATTGCCCTAAGATGCCAAATAATCACATAAAGGGTAAGGACGACAATTTATCTTCATGCACTCATAAGGAGGTTTTGGATTCTTCAAAGAATGTGAATTTAGATAAAAATGTAGTGGTTGATATGGAAACTATTAAACAGATACCTACCATAGGTTTTCCTAATGATGCTTCTTTAGTTCAGGAAATTAAGAATTTGGTGTCTAATAATTCCCCTCTGAATGTTGAAATTAATATGGCTAATGAATTCTCCTTAGGGAATAGTAATCCATCAGAGGTTGTCCCTGTTATTATGCTAGATGAGAATCTGGTTCAGCACATAAATGATATTTTTAACAATCATGCACATCAGATGGATGAGGGTATTACTCATAGAGTTGTTTGTTCAATTGAAAATGATTTGGGGGATATAAACTTGACCCTTCCAATTTTTGCATCTGCTAATCCTTTTGTGGTTTTGGCTACAACAGAGTTTAGTTTTGAAGATAATCCAATTATCCTTGTGTCTCCAAAGTTATGCAAGAGTTTACCAATTGTCCAAACAACTCTGGTTTTTTCACCATCAGTGGTTTCTCCTTGGAGAGGTAGGCCTCCAGATAATCTTAAGACTCAAATGGAAATTGATGCTAGAATTCAAAAGACTTTGTCCCTTTCTCCTGCTAGTGAGCAAGGGAGACATTCAGTCTCTCTTGTCAAGCCTAAGAAAACATGCCTAACTCCTATAAGTGTAAAAAGAAAGAGGAGTAAAAGATCTGTGACTAGTCCTCCTGTGACAAGATCAGGGTCTGTGAAATGTAATTTGCAAGGTTGTTTTAGGGAAAGTAAAAATTCTCCAATTAATGGGAAGAGGGGAGCTTCGGCCTCCCCTCAAGGACAATGAGAATTATTTCTTGGAATGTTAGGGGCTTAAATGCCCCTAACAAGAGACACTTAATTAAGTCCCAGATGGACTTAATTAAGTGTGATATTTTTATGTTGCAAGAAACAAAGTTGTCAAAGGAGTCTATTGATTTAGTTTTTCATCTTGGAGAAGGTGGAATTTTCTTTCTTCTCCTGCTTGTGGTGCTTCAGGAGGTTTGGCACTGCTTTGGAATAATTATAATATTGAGGTACAGTAGGTGGCATCTGCTACAAATTGGATGTTGACTTTAGTTATAAGCAAGATTTCGAAGGTTAAATTCTGGCTTTTTAGCATTTATGCTCCATTGGGAATTCAAGGGAAGATTAAGTTATGGGGTGAATTAAAGAGGATTTCTTCTCCCTTAAGACATGGTTCCTATGTCGACTTGAATTTCATCCTTAGAATGTTACCTGCAATAAGTTAGTTTCACAAAATACAAATGAAAATGCATACAGGAAATCCAAACTCAACCAATGAAACTGCATGAAATACATATGAAATAAAATATTAATATTACCTTCATGGCTTATGTCTCATTGTGTCCTAACTCCATTGTTCTTGGTTGTAGATGGTGTGGTGCAGGTGCACCCAAGCAAGCTATCAAGACCATGAAGAGTTATGAATCAAAACAAGTGAATTGGAGTGTTTTGAAGCCAATAATGGAAATTTAAAATGATCAATATGATTTTAAAGTTAAATGTCTTGAAGGTCTTAATAAGGGCTTTAGGACCAAAATTATGTAAGGGAGGCCAATAGTGCCTAAATAGGATTTGGATGGTTAGATAAGTTTTTTTGGATCCTGGGAGTAATAAAACATTAAGTTTGATAGGTTAGACTTTAAATTATTCAATAAATTGTAAGTTAGAAATTCAAATTTTTGTATTCTAACGGTTAGTTGTTTTTAGGTGGGAAAATGGATTTTAGAGTCTAAACAAGTCTATAATGACAAATAACTAATTGATTTCAGTTTGGGAAGTTGGGGGAAGGTCTTATAAAACCTTGGAACTCCATTTTGGTGGGGTTGAATTCTACAATACGGATGTTGTACGGATTTAACAGAAAAAGTGAATAAAACCTTCATTTTCTTGCAATTTCTTGTGTTTTGTTGCTTGAAAGTGATTGATCTTTCATGGTATAAGCCTTGGTCAGTCATTAAACATTGTAATAAGTGATTTGGAATGATTTTGTAGCAGGTTTTGCTCAGATTTTGTCATTTGTGCTGACTGTCCTAAAATATTCTGAGTTGTATCATTGGCATTGAAGGCCCAAAATGCAATTTGGAGCCCTTCTATGGATGTAAGGTCTTGTTTCTCATAGAGGAGGCTCTATCTAACATGTATAATATGATCCTAAAAAAATAACTTGCAGAAAGTGTGGTTTCACAGGTGATCATAGTGAGTTGGATGAAGGAGAAGTGAGTAGGAAGCATAGCAAGCCTATAACACCAGAAGATCTACCTTAACAAAGGGGTAGTTTAATGATTGGATATGTCTAATATGGTCTAGGAGAAGGTGTATGAACCTTGATTAAGTTGCAGCAGTTCTGGGAGAGTGGTTAATCAAGAAAACCTTGGTTTTGGGAGCCTATTGGTGAGGGCTTTGGGGTTTGCACATTAAACAAGATCATAGAACCTAAAAAATTGGATTTTCCTTGGTTTGGAGTCATAAAAAACTACTTTTGAGAGTTTAAAGGTTGGGGGATAAGTATTTTATATACTTGCTTTGTAAAATTGTGGGTTTTTGCATCAAAAATAGTCTAAGTCTTAGGACAGCAAAGGCATGGTCCAAAACAACCATACCTAATTTTGATATATGTTGTAGTAAGCCAAAAAGGGTATCCAAAAAGATATTTTTTTTTGGAAGTTATTTGGGAAAAATTGGAGAAACTGAATTAATTCAGCCTCAAGTGGGCTAATTGGGGCTCTAGGGCTAGTAGCAGGCATAGTGGGGTTTAAGAGCATGGAGAAGTCTTGAAACCTTAAAACTAATTGAAACTTATTTAATTAGGTTGGAATAAGTTGTTTAAGACACTAGGAGTCATAGTGGAGAGTTGGGTATTGATTTGCCCCTTTGAAGCCTTAAGGTGCCTTGGAAACACTAGGCAAATGCAAGGAGTGTGAAGCACTTGAAAACATATTTTATTGAAGTCACCTAAAACCCCTGAACCTCTACATCATGGTGTGCTCTCAGACAATGCACTGATGGCTTCCAAGATGGCATATAAATAATGGATTGATAACTTGTAGTTAACAGATACTATGATATGCAAATACTACATGATTATGCTAAAATGATATATGATAATTGCTATTGCTATTTGCTTCAAAACTAAAACTCACGGATGCATATGATTAGCTTGCAAAATGTACTTGACATCTCTTGAAGTCTAACTCTCTCTCAACTGAAGCTCTTGATTTTATAGACTTTGAGAGGATGAGATGATGTGGCTTAGATCAACGGTCGTGATCAGATCTATAGATTTGGATGGTTGTGAGCAAAGGTGAAGGTTGAGAGAAAGGGGGAAGGAGAAGACAAGTGTCCCTCATCTCACCTTGACTGGGTTTCTGACTAAGAGAATCTAGGGCTGGTTGGAGAAAACATAGGCATGAGAGGACAAGTGGACTCAAGTCCTTCCTAAGATGTAGAGGGTGTTGGAGAGAATATAGGAAATGGTTATGAAATATGTGTACATACACAATATTCATTGAATTTTGGAAGTTGGAGATACATGATGAATTAATATTTAAGAAATATTAATTTCCTTAGCCACATGATGGATGAGTTGGCAAAGTGAAGATGAAGTGGAGATGAAGGGTGAGTTGGATAAGAAAGATTAAATAATTTTAGAAATTATTTAATATTTGAGACTATAGGATAGGAGAATAACTATTAAATATTAGATATTTAATTGTGTGGAGAAGATAATTAAATATTAGATATTTAATTAACTTGGTTAGAAGACTAATTAAATATTAGATATTTAATTAATTAGAGGAATAGGATAAATGAATTAATTAATAAAATATTAATTAATAGAAAGACATGAAAATGAAAAATAAATTAATCTTTTCAAATTAACTATTTAATAGAAGAATAATTATTAAATAAATATAAAATATTTATTTAATTACTCATAGCCTATTTAATGTGTATACATTTTGCCCCTCTTTGAAATAATGTCAAGACAACATTATTTCAAAGATTAAATCAAGTCTCGATAATGCGCCTAATAGAGATAAAAAATCCTGATTGTGTGCCCCCTCAGGAGATTGATCGTGAAATTGTCAAAAATTCTGTTTTGAATGATTGATCTCATGATAATTGATAAAAATTTAGTCAAGTAAATTCATTTGTAAAAAACAAATTAAATTGCCCCATTTGAAATTAATTACTCTTCAAATAGTAAATATAAAATTAACCAAGGCTAATTTTAATTTCATTGTTATCCTTGTCAGCTTGTGGAGAAAATATTCTTGTTGAGGTGGCGAAATGGTGATTCCCATGGAGAATCATCGATTTGAGCGTGTTCGGCATTACCAGCGACCTGTCAAGCATGGATATCCGGTAGGTATCTTATCCCAAGCATGGTTTGCAAGTTTTCATTCAAATTTTCATGTTTTAGGCACGTTTTTGAATTTTCAAAAAAAATTTGAATTTTTTCGGTATTAGGTTAGCGCAAATGCAATTTGTTTTAGCGCATATGCAATTAGAATTAGCACAAATGCATGTTTTAGCGCAAATGTCTATTTTGTTAGCACATATGTTAAAGTTGTTAGCACTTATGCATAAGATAGTGCAAATGCATCATTTGTTAGCATTTTTGCTCAAAAAGAATGCGCTATTGCATGGGTTAGTGCGTATGCCTTTAGATTTAGCACATTTGTTCAAAAAGATAGCACATATGCACTAGGTTAGCGCAAATGCCTTTAGATTTAGCGTAAATGCTCAATAGGATAGCGCTTTTGCTCAAATTTGATATTTTTGATAAGTGCAAAGGTTAAAAATCACTTTGATGATTAGATTTAACATGTTTAATACGCATTGATGATGAAATAGTGTCTTGATTGAGTGATTGCATGATTGATAGATCGATAAATAGCATTGATTGCTGGATTGATTGATAGGATTGCTTTGATTAGTTTGATTGATAGAGTAGCTTTGATTAGCAGGATTGATAGAGTAACTTTGATTAGCTTGATTGATAGAGTAGCTTTAAAAAACTAATTTAGTTTCTGATGTAAGAGCTTAGCAGAGTTTTGAGTGAACTTAGTGTTTGATAGAAAACCATGATTGATAGGTTTTAAAATGTTTTGATAGCGTAAATTGCTTCAATTTGATTTGATAGATAGATAGATAGATAGATGATGATTCAGTTTTGATTTGATAGATAGATTGATTTGATGATTCAGTTTTGATTTGATAGATAGATTGATTTGATGATTGAGTTGATTTCTCTTGAAAAATAGGAGAAACTTGATGTTTGTCAGTGTCGGGAGAAATTACCAGCAGTGCGTCATTTAGTTCCAAAGTTGACCTAGGCTGAGATTAGACATATAAATGCTTGTGGTTTACGCTATTTATTGTATATGCCTGAGATTACGCATAATAGAGGATTATTAACGGTGTTGGCTGAGAGATGGCATAGCGAGCATAACACTTTCCGCCTGCTGATGGGTGAGATTAGTGTGACTCTTGAGGATGTCTATAGGATTTTGTACATCTCAGTGACTAGCGAGCTAGAGCAGTATGATTATCAAGATCAAGTTGGGACAGAGACTTGCAGAGTCATGTTTGCTGATGAGAGCATTAGTAGAGGAGAGATCCGATGGGTAGATATAATGATGTATTGCAAGGCTCTTCCTGTGATTCTAGCTGGTTTGATTGGAGGGTTTATATGTCCTGATAGGAGATCACAAGGTTTTTCTATTGGATGAGGTGAGATTCTCTTGAGTATGATGCAACATCGTACTCGATATGCTTGGGGTGTTTGCATGCTGGCACACTTATATCATGATCTTCACCAGGTAGTGTATGATGAGAGTGCGATTTTGTCTACAAGATGCACTTTATTGCAGATCTGGTGCTAGGAGCACATTGTTGTTACTCGGCCTATCCATCATAGAGTTCGGGGAGAGAGGCAACCATATGTATATTTCTATGCAGGTATCCTTACTCAGCATAAGCTGGGTAAGATGGAGTATTGGCATTGGGTGTTTGATTCATTAGACAGCATTACTTGGAGACCATATGTTGATTGTGAGCCATTGATGGATGATGCATAGACATTACCATTTATCATGTAGAGTAGATATCTCATTGGTCGGGCACCTTTCATTCTTGAGTGATAGTTGATTGGTGGCATTTTGAGACAGTTTGGTACCATCCAGCCTATGCCTACTGGTGTGACGATATATGCTCAGTGGTATAGAGATAGGCGAGATTGGGGACCTTCTTTGTCATTTGAGATTGCTTGTGCAAAGTTTGTTGCTACTCTAAGAGTGGATTATGATATGAGATTACACATTCTTGATCTCAGGGTTACTGTAGAGTATGCCCAATACATATTATCTCATCCATTTCCTCCTCCTAGCTCAGGAGATGATGATGATGATCCAGATGATCCAATTTCTAGGAGACATAGACAGAGATGAGAGCTTAGAGTTTCTCATGAGGCTGGGGGAGGTGGGGGTGGTAGGAGACTTGGTCAGAGGGGAGGTCGATTGAGAGTCTGTGGAGGACTGTTTGGACCGGCTGGCAGGATTGAGAGAGCACATCCTATGGGTGGGAGAGATGTTGAACGGATTGGGAGGGAGCATGGCAGGGCAGGCATGAGATCACCGAGAGATTTGCCATTGATAGGAGGTAGGGTGAGTGGACTAGATGGGAGTTGCGGGAGAGGTATTGATTTTGGACATATTCAACCAGATCCTAGGGTTATTGTAGCGCATGGTGGAGATGATGAGGATCCCGAGGATCATGTTCCCCTGATTAGACGACAGGTTCAGAGAGTTACTTGGACCAAGATTCCAGTAGTTGGACAGGTTGGTGGTGAGGGGATTGGGGTTCATGCACCACAACAAGATTTACCAGAGAAGGTTGCACCAGTGCATGATATGCTAAAGCAGGATGCACCAGAGCATGATGTGCCAGGTCAAGATACTATAGACAATCTGAGAGCACATATTGATCAACTTCTAGCATAGGTGCAGACTCTTATGACTGAGCATGATAGAGTTGTTAGGAGATAGTAGGATACTCAGGGCCTTCTTGATCACATTCAGTAGGTTGGATCAGGTACTCTCTCAACTGACACTGTTAGAGCATTAGTTTGGACCAGGAAGTAGACTTCCCACTGGCAACGACAATATGAGGAGGCAGTTATAGAGAGTCAGAGAGTCGGTAGTTATCATACCACTATGTTGATGGATACTAGCAGTGGTGGGTCATGGGACCTCCTCAGAGGAGTGGTGATCATGGGACATAAGCATCTGGAGGATCTTCTTGTCCATAGCCACAGAGAGGGACAGAGTCAGGTGGTAGTGGTACAGGACAATCGTGACTTGATTTGGAGCATTTTTATTGTTTATTTGATATCATTGTATACTTGGACTCTTATTGTTTTATGATGATCTATATGGAGACATGGATTCTATATGATAATGAAGATTTATATGCATGTATGTTTTTATTTGATGATGATCTATATGATGATTCCATGATAAATGCTTTTTTTGATTTTCGATTTTGATGATCTTGGATGCAAAGTGAAAATGATTTCTATCTTAAATGATGCAAATGTAATGATCTATATGGAATGCAAGTGAATGATTGATGTGGTTTATTTTATGATGATGCAAATGATCTACATGAAAAAAAATTTTGTATGTTTTTATATGTAATGCTTATGATGATTATGAATCTATATGAAATGTTTTAATTTTGATATGTAATGTTTATGAATCTAAGTGCAAAGATGCAACTAAATGATCATTAATGGAATGATAATGCAAATAATAATGATGATACACTACATGATGAATGAAATGCACTTAATTGAATGCCAATTAATGCAATGATAAAATGCAACTAAATGAATGAATGATGATTAAAATGATTCAAAGAAATGAATGCACCTATAATGATTAAATGCAAATTGTTTTTGTTTGTCCAAGTATACTCAATATTTATTTATGATTGTTGATCTATTAATGAAATTATATGCTTATAATGCAATTGAATAATGAGCTAATCTAAAATGATCTAACTAAAAATTGTATTGCCATTCTTCATATGTGATCTTGTAACAGTGCTTGATTTCATCATTGAGCTTTAAATGTTGTAAGAAAATACAAGCAACTTGATACAATGATTCAAGATGACTTGATTATTCCTTACATAGATTTTGATATAGCAAGTTAATACAAGCAACTTGATATAATAGATCAAGCTAACCTGAGTATTGCTTGTAGAACAAACAAGGATTATCTCCTTTCATGCATGACTTGGAACATCCTCCTTGATCTTTTGTTGATCATATCCTGAGACAAGTTCATACCGTAGTAAGAGATAAACCACATACATCAATTAAAGAAACTAATCATGCCCCATCATAGCTTCTCTAGTCATGGACATCCTTGAGTTGCATAGAGTACATGATTAGTGTGTGTGAAAAGTGACCATGTATCTATAAGCACAACACTTCAATCAAGTCATTACATGCATGGTTAATCAGATATAATCAATGAATAATAAACCATAACAAATCGACCCATTGCCTTCTAAAAGATGCAAGTATAAGATTGCTCTCATATTATAAGCAATACCAATGACTAGACAACATCAAGATGAAGGATTTTATCTATATGAACATGATGAATGCTAGATGGATGCAATATTAATCTAACAATATTTTTGCAATATTAAACTAAATGATTTAATCAATATGAAACAATTAATATGCAATATCTCAATGAAATCCTAGAGCAAAAATAGTATAATAACAATATATTCTCCAGCCTCCCTTTGAATGAGAGATGAGCCTGAATTTATAGAAAATTCAGAAAGAAACCAACGGTTGAGATCAAATGATGATGAGCGGTCAAGATTTTCCAAGAGGAAGCACAATCCAGGTGAATTGATGTGATTGGATGCTTTTCTCAGTTTTAAAGGAAATTGAACTAAAATTAAGATTAAATCAAGAAAAAACCGATTTAAAGGAAATTGAACTATAAGATTAAATCAGGAATAAACTAGTTTATTATCTATTTCATTCAATTTTAATATTTAATTGTTTTAATTGCTTTCTTTGAGATTATCTATCAATTTTTAATTTGTTTTTTCAAGATTATCTCCAATTGATTTCTTTTCCCAAATTTTAATTATTTTTTGTCAATTAATTCCTTTTTTGATTTATTTCCATTTTTGAAGATTTGTGCTCAATTGATTTATTTAATTAAATTAATTCCTCTTTTTGATGATTTAATGGCAAATTCATTTATTTAATTAAATATGTTGGGATATTTAATTAAATAAATAAGATAGTTGTTTAAAATGATTTAATTGGAATGATTAATTAATTAAATAAATATTTAATTAATATTGAGTGATTGATTTTGCCATGTGACATTTGATGATTAAAGAATTAATTGTGTGCTCAAGATTAATTTAATTGTCTTTGGTTAGGACCTTGGTGATGTTGTCGAGATTAGGGGCCTATGGTTAGATGACCATTTTAGGGTATTACATTTGCCCCTCTTTGAATTAATGTGCGAGCAGTGTGTTGGTTCAAAGAATAGTTCTAAACTTGATTGATCACGAACTACATAAAAAAGCAAGGTGTTTAGTTTGATTCAAAGTGACAAAGCTGAATAAAGTTTGATTAACGTGATACCGTTCTGGAACTTGATTGAACTTGGGAACGATAGAAAACATAAGATACCGAACTTGAACTTGATTGATCAAGAAGTGGATCTTACTGATCTAGAACTTGATTGAACTTAGATACAGTGAATGATGATAAAAATCGATCTTGAACTTGATTAATCAAGGTACGATGAAGATAAATTGTTCAGCTTCATCAAGAAATGAATAAAATGTAACACCTGTTCAGATTTAGCACGATCGAAGATACTCTTTAAACCCTTGATTGAGTTTAAACGAAAAATCATCTTGATGAAAAGTGATGGAATTGATTAACGTAAAGAGATTGATTCAGATAAAATACAAATATTAGCTTGATATGAAGCGATGAAACTGATATGCCCCTAGAGATTGATTTGATTTAGATGATCGAGAAATCTCAACTTGATATAAAGCAATGAAGTTGAGATGCCCCTAGCAATGAGGTCCTATTTGATTTTCTTTAGTTGAAAAGATTTTGCTCGACTTTCGATGAAGATTTAAAAATTTTCTCGACATTTAAAGATGTGAGGTCATAAGGTCACGAGTATGCCCCCTTGGGAGCGAAATTGAAAGATAGCGAGGGTACATGATGATAGGCAATTTTTTAAAGATGATAAGTTGTTTTGAGCACAAATTGATTTAGAGGAGTTTTTGAAAACTTTGCGTTGAAATTGAGCGCAAAGTTGATTTGTAGAAATTAAATTGAAATTCAGCATTGATTAATGAGAAATTGAGCGCAATTAGAAGAGAGAATGAACTTTTGATGAAAAGAACTAAGTGGTCCAAATTTTGAAATTGACTAGCAAAATGATCTTGATTTTCGATTTTGATCCCGAAAATGGACTCAAGACAGCTGATTTAAGCTCGTGATTTGATTTCATCGTACTTGTGTTGATTGGTTATGAGATGTTGTTCTATATGCTTTATTCTATATGTATGCATTTCCTTTCAGTATAGATGAATGAATGTGAATGAGTATTGGTGTCTATTTTTCTTTCTTTTTGCATGCAAATAAATGAATGTGAATGAGTAATGCAATTTTTTTTTTCATTTTTCTATGCAATAAGATGAATGTAAATGAATGATAGTGAATGTATGAATCTATATAATATGCTTATGTATGTAGCTAAACATCTCAAAACACAAGTACTCGATCAGAGAAATGATGAAAAGAGACCACTTAGTGAAGAAATGATGACGCTCCAACTCTCATTCACCAGACAAAAAGGAAGCATTGTTACTTGTGTAGGGGAAAAAGTGAGACTAGGATAACATGCCCTAATACTACCTTTTGACACACATTGTGGATTATGAAAGAGCCTAGATGTATCACACAATTGGCTACTTCTTTTTGTGGGAGAGAGAGCCATGGGCTACCTATTAGGATTTCTATTCCTTTGTTGTAATTTAAAGATAAAATGATGCAAGTTCAATTCCTAACCTCAAAGTGCAAGTATGAACTAATAACAAAATTGCAGAATTGAAGTTAAACAATGGAAAGCTATAAACACAAGGACAAGACAAGAATGCAGATGCGTACCCGGAGTTAAAATCTGAGTGAAAATATTCGGGATGGGGGCGCGGACACCACTGTCCTGATTCTTCTCCTGAAACTGCACTTGAAACTACTGTTTGGTAACCTGAAAAGCTGTCTGAAACTTGCTATCTGACAGAAGGACCAGGGCACCCAGCGCCCCTGTCCTAGGGACCAGGGCACCTAGCGCCCCTGTCCTGGCAGGACCAGGGCACCCCACGCCCCTGTCCTGGTCTTTTTCTCTGAAATTTGGTGTGAAGTTCTGTCTCAGTCCGCTTCCATCAGATCTGCAACTTGTGGCATCGTCCGAATCCCGAAACCTGCACTTATATCTGAAAAGGTATGGTGGGCGGCTATATAGGGTTTTGCCTTAGTCAAACCCCCGCTTTGGTGGTTTCCACCTCCACGAATAGCCAAGTTGTATTGTAAAAGTAGTGTGTGTGTAGACCTTGTGTGTGTGCAAGATCCTAAAATGCAAGTAAGCAAACTAGAGCAACCTAGAAAGTAAACCCTAGTTGCTTGTAAATGATAATGTAAATGCTCCAAATCAAGATGCAAAGTGATCTAAAGCATGAATATAAATGATGTAATGAAGCTTATGCAAAGACTTGAAAACAACATGAAATCATACCCAACCCCAAGGGAGGGGTACAAGCCAATCTTCAGTCGGTGATCCCCTATTGCTCTTCAATATCTTCAAAGCCCTAAATGGATGAATGAAATTGATGAATGCTTGATGGATGGATGTTGAATGTTGTTGAAGTCTTCAAAGATCTGCTCTTTCGCTGCATAGAAGGTCCTTTTAGCCAAAATCCCCCATCCTTTCAAATGAAGAAAATGAGCTCTTATATATGAAACCCTAAGTCTTAATTTCAACTTTTGGCCGACCTAGAGATTGAATCTCCCACCAATATCTTGGGGTTAAGCTTTATTTTATGATTGGATTGCGCTCCTAAAATTTTGGGAAAAATGTCCGAGACCGTGTGCACTCCGGGCACCATGGTCCCAACAACTTTTCACCAAATTTTCAGGGCCGTCGGATATGATGATTTTAGAGAGAATCCCAAAGTTATAGGTGATTTCGAGATATTTTGACCCCCGAAATCAATCCCCCAAGTTCAAAATAGGACCTAATTAGGGTTTTTGATTAAATGATGTATTAGAGGAATAAAATGAAAGGGGCACACTTTAATGAAAGGGCCCAACTGGAAGATGATGAAATAGAACATTAGACCTAATTAATTTGATTAATTAAGTGCTAAAGGGGAAATGCAATGCAAAATGCAAAATGCGCCAAGGCGGGTGCTAAACTAGGTGTGAAATTGTACTGCTTTAGCAAGTGCGTACAATTTACGACGTTACATTACTATACCGAAATCACTCCAAATTCACAAAATGCAAAATGAAATGCAAGATGAGATGCAAAATGAGATGCAACCTAAACCTAGTCACTGGACTTTGAAAAGCTTAATTGTCATCATTGAGTGTTTTACAATTATAGCAGGCAGAATAGAGTTCATTTCTTTTCATGTGCAATATTAATTATCTTGTCTGCAATGACCCTTTTTTTGTTCATATCCTTAGACAAATTATGCATGGACCCGGATTGCACAATAAAGAAATTTCCTCAAAATAGACAAAGAAATGATGGGAACCTCCCTGTAGCATTCAAATAAGCGGAGTTGAGGTATGTGTGGTGATTTCACCTTGATGTGAAGGCTCTGACCATAGACATCCAACTAATTTAGATGTTCCCAGATCATTGGAATCATTCCTTCAAGCAGAAAACAAAGAAAATATTATGCCCCCAATCCTTGCTCCTCTTAGTCAAGATAGACTTCCTCGAGTTACTCAGAGGGATAATAATCGAAAACCAATATAAAAGACAACACACAAATAACATTTTCATGCATAGCTCAAACTGTTTAGTGATTTTTTTCCGTTATGTTGTTTTGCTTGTTACCTCAGTGATAAAACTCTTCAGTAGTCAGGAGACAAGTGACTGACTCAGAGTGGACGACCAGGTTTCACTGACGTAAGATTTACTTGGCTGACACTACTTAGGACATGTAAAGTGCTCTATCAATTACCCTAAGACTATGACAATGATCGGTTTCAAGCCATGAGGGTTCCAACGAACTAGGATGTCACGAAAGTGACCAAAAGATATGTACAAGCGAAAGCAAAGATGCATGAAAGCAAGAATGTCAACGTTGCATTGATAGATGGGGCACTTGAGTACAACAGGCACCTATTTGCCAGGTTTTCACCTGCTTGGCAGAGATTCATTTTTTGTTTACCAAGGTGCCTGTTTACCAGGTTTTTACCAAGGCATTTTCTCTCTTTTTTCCTTTTTTTTTCTTCTGTTTTTCTTTTTCTTTTTTTTTTTGAATTTTTTTAGGACGTTTTCTGATTTTTATGATTTCTTCAGGACTTTTTTTGATTTTTTTCAGAACTTTTTCTGATTTTTATGATTTTTATGATTTTTTTCAGGACTTTTTCTGATTTTTATGATTTTTTTTAGAACATTTTATGATTTTTAGGATTTTTTTAGGACTTTTTATTATTTTTTAATGTTTTCCCCTAGTGTCTAGCAAGGCAAAAGGGATTTTGAGTACATGAATGGATAAGTGAATGATGGTGGATGTTTTCAAGGACTATCTTGCAACATTAATCCAAGCACATGTTCCAGATATAGCAATATAAACCAAGGATTTTAGTGATGTAAAGCAAGGATTTTAGCAATGTAAAAAAATGATATAGCGTAACTAATCCATATGGTCCAAAGAAGTGGCCATGTCAAGAGGTTTGTGGAAAGCAAGTTTTTGCATTTTGTCCATAGTGTTGATCAAGATCAAGGAATAGATCTGGATAGGAGGCAGATAGGATAATCAAGATCAAAGGTGGTAATGAAGGATGTAAGAAAGCAATGGATAGGAGATAAAGGGTCTGGATCAAGTGCAATATGTAGGACATACAAAACTTGTAAAGATCATTAACCTTGTCAAGATCAAAGGTGGAAAATGGATATGAATGTAGATAGAGCGAATGAGGGATAATGGAGGATGAAGGATAATGGAGGAAGATGGATAATAGATGGATGTACATGGATGAAACTTGCCCCCAGTGTAAAGTGCAAAAGGATAATGGATTATGCATGACGTCTTTTTACCAAGTTTTCATCATGGTACTTGCCCAAGGCGCCACAAGAAGTGGTTTTCACACAAGGATGAATTTATTTCTCTTTACTTCTTTTTTTTTCACTTTTTTTCATCATTTTTTTTTTTTTTGGAAGATAATGGAGGCATGATAGGGGATGGAAGAAGGACCCCAATGTCTCACTACTTTGGATGGTACCCTTAGAATATGAGTTGCAATAGACCATGGCTATGAAGGTATTCTCAAAGATGTTGGTAGGATAATGAAATGAAACTAGGCCAAGGATTTATGCAAAGGATTGGATAAGAGGGATGGAAGAGTGAAAAAGAGGTGTTGGATAATGGATGGGATGTTGGAAGAATTGTGTATGGATAGATGGAAATGATGGAAAGATCAACATTGGCACACACCTTGAGGGATGGTGGACATATGGAGGAGAAGTGAATCTCAGATTTTAAGATTTGGATGGAGGAAAGGTTACAGATTTAGAGGCATAAGAACCCAAAATGGATGAAGGAGGTGATGGAGGAATAGACTCGGAAGGTTTGGATGGAGGAACAACAATTTTGGATGCCAATTTTGATTTTTCTGTAGACTGTTGTGCTTCAAGTAACCACTTAGGGATCGACATGGTTTTTTATTTTTCATGTTTTTTTAGTTCCTTAGAGTGCATTGCTTGTACAAGTGCCCTACGAACCCATATAACTTTTGACTTTTCTTCTCTCTTTGTGGCGTTTTGTATTTTTCTTTTTCTTTTTGGATCATATTTTTCTTTGTTTTGACATGTCGATTAGATGGGACATGTTGATCCTTGTATACATGTCGATTGCTTGACTTATGAATTTTATGCTTGGCATCCAATTTGCTTGGAGGGAGATGCGTGGATAGATAGGAATAATATGGAGGTCTTTTAGATGGATGGAAGTTACTTGAAGATGTGTGCCTTTGTTGATCCCACATAAGGGATGGAGGGATATAAGGACCTAGAATGGATGGAAGGTGCGAAGGAGAAGGCATGTATCTAGATTTAACTAGAGAAATGTAGGATTTATGAGAGATACCAACATCTTGAGAAATTTCCTTGAGGCCATGACCTTTAACATTTTCTTTAATAGCAGGGGGTTCTAATATACCTCGTTCATGAATGTCTAACCCTTTTCTTTGATAATGCATGCTTTAAAAGATCTTTTTAACAAAGTGTTTCTTCTTACTTTTGATGCTAGAGGCAAGTTCATTTTGAGGTGGAGGTGTCCTGCAAGGAATAAGAGGATCGTGAGAGGTCTTTATAGGCATGATGGATCCTTGAGATAAACATGGAGGATTACGACAAAGAGATGAAGGGATACTTTGATCTTGACATGGAAGAGGACCATTGGATAGAGTAGGAAGGGTGTTTGACTCTTCATTTTGAATAGGACCATTTGAAAAGGTGGAAGAGGCATCATGATCTTGCTTAGGAAGTGGATTAGGAATGGGATATGGAAGGATGATTTGTTCTTGAGATGGAAGGGAGTCATCTTGGAAGAAATGGAAAGGTATAAGGGGATCATCATGGGATTCTAGTGAAATGGGCTCTTTTTCAATCATTAGATGGGATTGAGGAGTTTTGGTGTCTTGATCTTGATTTATGGTAGGACTTATTCTTCCATTTTCTAGATTATCCTCTTGACATGGTGTCACTTCTAAGGAAGGGATAGGATTTTTCATAGGCGTAGGGGATTCTTGGAAGGTCTCCATATTTTGACATGATGGGGAAGCATTTTGGAAATGGCCTTCTGGAGTGGGTACATTTGGAATTGAAGTGTATGATGGCATAGGATCTGGGATTTTTAAATCTTTAGAGGAACTTGTATAAATATTGGCATTAACTTGGATTTCCATAGGAGATAGCCCTTGAAGGTAAACATGGGAAATTTCATTGTTTGAAGGAGATGGTATGGATTGTTGTTGAGAAATATTAGGAGATGAAGGCATCATGGAAGGGATGGAGGCCACATATGGAGCCTTGCTAGACATAGGTTCATGATTTTGATTATGCTTAGAAGTAGTTCCTTCTTTCTCTTTAGGTGAGTCATTAGGATCTTCAATTTCAATGACACCATCATCAAGGAGATCTTGAATCTTATGTTTTAATTCCATACACATTGAAGTCTTCTATTTTTTATTCCTATGATATACACAATAACTACTCAAGACTGCACATCCCCATGTGGTCTTTTTAGGCAATATGATAAGATTGTTCTTAATAAGCTCTTCCAAAGCTAACTCGATAGATTGCCCCAAAGGTGTAAACTATCTATCTAGGGAATAGATGTCTTTTTGTCTTGGTGAAGGTGTCTCATGAGCTTGTTTGAGATTTGTCTTTTGATTGTCAATCATTTGTTGGTATTTGCTTGTCAAATCACATAATCGTTTTAGCACTTCTTGAAGTTTCTCACACTTGATATCATACATTTGTTTTTCAAATGGAGTCATTGATTTATTTTGTTGGATTTCCATGTCATATATTTCTTCCTTTATATCTTGAAGCATTTGAGCATAGGTAGCCATGGGAATTGGAGCCAAGGTATCCAGGAGATTCTTACTTTTGTCAAAAAAATTAGAAGAGCTTTTGGTTTGAATAGACATTTTTAACCAACAAGATCGAGAGCGAGATGTGTTGCAGAAGTCAAGATCAAATTGTAGCTAGTAGCTTGTTTTAACGTAGTGATTGAGAGAAGTAATGTAAGATCTGGTCTGGTTTCAGGAATGATCTATCCTATGTAAGACGTTATCTAAGTTAACTTAGGTTTGATGAGATGTTTGTTTGAACTAGCTTAAGAGATGATCGACAAAATCATGCAACCCAACGGCAGAGGTACACTATCAAGGTTGTTTATGCTCAGGGGGATGATAACCAGTTTTAGGCTTGATAGTTCTGATACTTAATATAAGTACAGATCCAATAGCCAACAAGATGAGAGGGGGGGTAAATCATACAAACTTAATCATCCATAAAACCATTAGATTCAACCTCGGTAACATATACTTCAGTAATAAAACCAAAACTGTTAAACATGCAAACTCAAAAGCATATAAACATCATAAACCTCATAACACTAGATTTAATGTGGAAACCCAAATAGGGAAAAACCACTATGGGATTTCTGACCTACTAAGAAATATACTCTTCTAGAGTATGCTCGGTTAAAAGAAAATCCTGTTAAAGATTACAAACACATTGCTAGATGTGACCCAGTTAAGGGATTTCCCTCAAATCTGTTAGGATCTTCACCTTGTTAGAAGTGACCTTGTTAAAGGATTTCCAACACTCAATCATAATGTCACCTTGCTAGAGGGTTTTACAAATAAGACTATTAAGTCCACTCGGTTAAGAGATTTTTTGTCACTTTCACAAAATAACAGTAATAAAATCTATCTACAACTTCACATCTAAAATGCTAAAGCAGATTCCTATTTGTTCAATACAATCTAGACATAGAACTAATCTTGTCTATCTGTTGAGTTTCTATACTCTGTTATTCAAATAGGTCTTCAAGCTTCTATGCTTGGTAATCACTATGTAGCATCCCTATGCATACACTTTCCCACATACATTGTTTATCAACAGTTTCCTATTTATAAACAATTAGGTAACCGCTTAATCTCCTTGATCACATTTCCCATGATCAATCATAGCCATCAGATCTTCGATCTTGTCCAGGTTGAATGCATCTTTCGATTTGAAAATGTTTTACCCCACCTTGGAACTTGCATATATGTCTTGGAACATGTGCCAAGGTATTGCGGTTTAATCTGAGCTATAGATCTTCATGTTGACTTTCCATTGCCTTAGATTCATTAACAAACTTCATCCATGGCTCACCAATCATTTAATCAATTCCAGTTCATCAGCTTCCTTCATTAAATAACGTATGCAAACATTTAATGCATTTTGTTATAGCTTGGTGAATACTAAACTTCACTCGGTAGACATTCCGCCTTCATTAACCGATAGCGATAACCTTAGGGTTTACCGAATAGGTTCCTTAGGGTTTACCGACTAGGTTCTTTGCTTGATAACATAGTATAGTATTAACCTTTACAATTTACAACATATGTATGATGTTAAAACAATCTAAAACATCATGATCTCATCATTGTCTGACTCGGTACTAGTTGTCCATTGAATACCTTATTCATCCCCTTATTCATCATATTCTTTCTTGTGTCTTTTACTGACATCTTTATAATCTTCAAATCATACTTCTCAAGATATGGCAACATCATACTGAATTAGAAAATCAAATTCTTGACATCAATGACAAAATAATAATATCAAGACAGTAAACATCCTTAATCAGTTATATCCATAATCATCAACAACCTTCTCAATATCCTTATGAAATGCCAACAATCTTTCATTGTCTGTTATAATGCTATATTGCCAACAAGGCTCGCTATAGACTATTTTAGACAATTTTGACTATTTTGATTGACAAGATCATGAATTCATATGACAGAGGATTGGATAGAGATGAGATTCTAAGAGACAAAGTTTCAATGACTAACAACTACCATTTTTTGATAAGGATTGATGTTTCGATGACTGACAAAGACCAGTTTGGACACGGATAGAGTTTATCACTGAATTGTTTGATATTGTTTCCTTTGTTTTCTCCAGTTTTAGTATTTTAGTTTTAGTTTTAGGGATGAAAACATAGAAAACACGCAAGATATATAATAATTCAATCACAACACACTAACCCTATGGAAGTTGGCTTAGAGAAGAAAACCTTTGCTTGCTGACTTAGGTACACACCCAATAGCTAATCAGAATACAGCCACTGAGTCTCACGCAATGGATTCTCAATGCCGTATTAGTTGACTCCAAACGCTAACGGGGGCACGATATGGCAAGTGTCTTGGGAGAGTTACTATCTCTCTTGCACAAAGATTATCAACCTTTCGGAGGTGAATCGGGTAGCTTCTATCTTATAGTTCTTAGTCAGGAATTCCATTTGAAATTACCCCTTGAAGTCACACAACCATGATTGAGGCCTATAGCCCAACAAGGTACCAAAACAAGATGTAGTCACATAAACGTGATTGAGACCGCGAGGCCCTACAAAATGCTTGATATGAGAGATCTCAAAGAGAAAACTCAAATAATCCCATCCTCTGAGACTTTAATCACCTGAGGCCTATTTATTATAGTGATTTGGAATGCTCAGGTCCAGCTGTACTCACTTGGGTCGTTCTCATAGGGTGATTACTTTTTCCCACTATGACAAGCCTGCTAAAGGTACACAAATCTCAAAACTTAGAAAAAAGCTTCGAGGGTCTAGATTTCTGATTGTCTATAAAAGACAAGAGCATACTCTCCTACCTCTTAGATTTTTCTGAAAACACGAAAGATAGATTTTTTCTTTAACCAGATAGAAATTTAAGTGCTTAAGAAAATACTAAATGAATACACAATGTTTAGTCGATTCTCCTTAGGCAACCTGCAAAACCAATATGTCAGTAGTCATTTTCTTCTTGATTCTTTGGCAGGCGTATGTTTGATTGATAGATTCTTTGACAAGCATCCTGAAAACATTAAAATCCCAAAATTAGTTTCCAAAATAACATAAAAAATAAATATCAAAAGAAAATTCTAGCATGCAAACTATAACTTAAACTAATCTAACAAGAATTTCCATTTTTTATGAATATCGTAGTTATGACAGTTTTGATAGTACTTCACTCTATAATTTATAACTTTTGAACCAGAGATAATTTTGAAAATCTCTTCAGCGAACATGTTAAACTCTTGGAAATACAAAACATATTAAACTTTAGGTTAGATCCAACGGTTTAATAAAAAGTTATACTCTCCAAACCGAGAACATTTTTGACTGTCACAAAAAATGAGTAAAATGACAGTCCTGCACTCTGTCAATCATAACTTTCAAACCCAAAATCTTTAGGAAAATCCCTTCAGTGAAACTGTATAATAATTTATTTTAAACAATATATAAAAAATTTGTTGAGATCCAACATTTCAATAAAAAGTTATTCTCTCCCAACCGAGACCAGTTTTGACTGTCATAGAAGAATGAGTAAAATGAAAATCCTTCACTCTATCAATCATAACTTTCAAACCCAAAATATTTAGGTAAATCCCTTCACTGAACTTGTAGAAAACTGGATTTCAAACAACATTTTAAAAATTGGTTATGATCCAATGGTTAAATAATAATTTATGCTCTCCAAACTGAGACCATTTTTTACTGTCATAGAAGAATAATAAAAAAGAAAGATTTTTATTTGCAAATTTGACACATGTTTATTAGTTATAAAAACCAAACATTAAATTTGTTCAAGAAACATTTGAAATATTGTAGTTGTGGGTTCGAGCCCCATGGTGGGCACCAGAAATGTGTGTGTGAAAAGTGAACCTGTATCTGTAAGCACAACACTTCAATCAAGTCATTACATGCATGGTTAATCGATATAATCAATGAATAATAAACCATAACAAATTGACCCATTGCCTTCTAAAAGATGTGAGTATAAGATTTCTCTCAAATTATAAGCAATACCAATAACTAGACAACATCAAGACGAAGGATTTTATCTATATGAACATGATGAATGCTAGATGGATGCAATATTAATCTAACAATATTTTTGCAATATTAAACTAAATGATTTAATCAATACAAAACAATTAATATGCAATATCTCAATGAAATCCTAGAGCAAAAACAATATAATAACAATATATTCTCCAGCCTCCCTTTGAATGAGAGATGAGCCTGAATTTATAGAAAATTCAGAAAGAAACCAACGGTTGAGATCAAATGATGATGAGCGGTCAAGATTTTCCAAGAGGAAGCACAATCCAGGTGAATTTATGTGATTGGATGCTTTTCTCAGTTTTAAAGGAAATTGAACTAAAATTAAGATTAAATCAAGAAAAAACTGATTTAAAGGAAATTGAACTAAAATTAAGATAAAATCAGGGAAAAACTGATTTATTATCTATTTCATTCAATTTTAATATTTAATTGTTTTAATTGCTTTCTTTGAGATTATCTATCAATTTTTAATTTGTTTTTTCAAGATTATCTCCAATTGATTTCTTTTCTCAAATTTTAATTCTTTTTTGTCAATTAATTCCTTTTTTGATTTATTTCCATTTTTGAAGATTTGTGCTCAATTGATTTATTTAATTAAATATGCTAGGATATTTAATTAAAATAAATAAGATAATTGTTTAAAATGATTTACTTGGAATGATTAATTAATTAAATAAATATTTAATTAATATTGAGTGATTGATTTTGCCATGTGACATTTGATGATTAAAGAATTAATTGTGTGCTCAAGATTAATTTAATTGCCTTTGGTTAGGACCTTGGTGACATTGTCGAGATTAGGGGCCTATGGTTTAGATGACCATTTTTAGGGTATTAAAATTAGCAATAAAATCAAGATGTAAACACTGAATCTTGTATGTCATTCACATGTTCTTATGGTCATTAACTGATATAATCATCTTGACGAATGATCTTTGATAATCCTTTGTTATTTGTTAGTTGATTCTTCAGTTTCTGATTTGCATGATTCAGTTGTTGATGTAATGCCTTGATTTTTTATTGCTTTGTTGCTCGTTATCTGTTTCAAAACCCTAGGTGCATTTGGTTTTTTTATGTTTTTCGAATGTTTTGGATTTTCAAAGATTCAAAAGATCATCTTAGCAAAAGGAATTTGGATTTTGCCCCCAGCGGAAACAAAAATTTATTATGGATGTATGAATTGATCAAGATCCAAACCATGGAGGAATACAAATGCAGATTGATTGATTCTGATAAGGTCCAAGATAGTGACTATGACAAGTATGTCAAATATTGATAAATGTTGGTAGGCTGCATATTTTTTGCTATATGGTTCAGAGCAATGGATGTGAAAGATGGAATGGATAAGCTAAGATATATGGAAGTGATAGATGCGATAGAATGGAGTGGATAGGCACACAAAGAGATCTCATAGATGGAGGAACTTAATTTTTAGATAGCGACTTTTTTCTAGGTTTTCACCATCTAAATTTATTGCATTTTTTTGGATTTTAAATGCTTTTTATTGTTTTTTTAAGGACTGTATATGCTTTTTATTGATTTTTTCAGGACTGTATATCTCAAGCATAAAATCTCTTAAGATGGATAGAATTGATAGGTTCATCAAACCAATCACCTTCAAGGGTAGATAACTTGTATGCTCCTGATCCATATGTTGCTACTATGACAAAAGGTCCTAACCAATTTGGTTCAAATTTCCCCCCTTTTCCCGGTCTTGCTGATTTCTTGGATTCTCCCTTAGAACTATATCTCCAATTTGGAAAATACATGGCTTGACTCTATGGTTATAGCTTCTTGCCATTCTTTGTTGGTATACTTTCAAATGTTCTATTGCATTTTGACAACGTTCCTAAATCAGTTCTAGTTCTTGGAGTCGAGAGACTCGTTGTTCTTCTTCTAGTATAAGACCATGCAAGGATACTCGTAGAGAAGGTATCTCTACTTTTATAGGTAATATAGCTTCTAATCTATAGACCAAACAATATGGAGTTGCCCTTGTTGGAGTGCGGATGCTAGTTCGGAATGCCCAAAGAGCAGGATTTAGCCGAATGTGCCAGTCTTTTCCAGCTTCATTGACTGTTTTCTTCAAGATTTTCAAGATAGTTTTATTTGATGCTTCAGCTTGGCCATTACCTTGTGGATAATATGGAGTAGAGAACCTATGTTGGATATGAAACTATTCACATTGCTCTTTTACATCTTGATTTTTGAATTGTCTTTCATTATTAGTGATAATAGTCATAGGAACTCCATAGCGACAGATTATGTAATTCAAAATGAATGATGATATTTGTTTTCCTATCACTATTGTTAAAGGCACTACTTCAATCCACTTAGTAAAATATTCAGTAGCAAACATAATGAACTTATGTCCATTAGAAGATGAAGGATTGATCTTTCCTACCAAATCAAGGCCCCACTATGAAAATGGCCATGATCCCGTCATAGGATATAACTCTTGTGCTGGCGCATGAATGGGATTTCCATGGATCTGACATTGTTTACATTTTCTAGCATAGGTGAATGAATCTCTTTCCACAGTAGGCCAAAAGTAACCCATACAAATAAGTTTCTTAGCCAATGTTAAACCACTTGAGTGTGTATCACAAATACCCACATGAATGTCATTAAGAACTCTCTCAGATTCATCTTTTTCAAGACATCTCAACAATGTACCATCTAGACCATGCCTATATAGGATATCAGCAATAATAGTGTAGCGAGAGGACTGACGAATAAATTTTCTTCATTGATTACGAGATAATTCAAGAGGAAGGATATGATCTTTCAAATATTGGTAGGTTTGAGCATATAATGATTGACTGGTTCCTGATATATGTCAAATTCGATAGGTATGTTAGGATTGGATGGTAGGGGTTAAGATATCTTCCATGAGAAATTTTTAATGATGTTGATTCTCTTTATTTTGCAAGAGAGATGCTATTTTAGCCATTGCAACTGCTGCTTTATTCTCATTTCAAGGAATCTAGGTGAATGTGATTTCTTTAAAGTGTCCTTTAAAATCCTCCACTAGCTGTTTGTATGGCATAAGCTTATCATCCTTTGTTTTATATTCATCATTTATTTGATTAATGACAAGTTGTGAATCATCGTAGACATGTAGTTCTTTGACATTCCATTCAATGACCATTTTGAGCCCTATAGCCAATGCTGCATACTCTGCAGTATTATTGGTGCATGGAAATTGCAGTCTATATGATTTTGGAATTGTGTGTCCTTGAGGTGTGATGAAAAAGATTCTTGCACCTAATCCATATTGAGTATAAGAGCCATCAAAGTACAATTCCCAAAATTTTGTACTTACTATTAAGATATCTACATCAAGAAATTCGATATGCAAAGGCATGTTATTTTGTAAAGGTACATCAACCAATTGATCAATGATGACGTGTCCCTTGATAGCTTTTCAGTCAACATATTCTATATCAAATTTACTCGGTATCATAACCCATTTGGCTAGTCTCCCTGTCAATGTTGACTTGCTCAACAAATATTTGAGAGGATCTATCTTTGCTATTAGTTTCACAGAATGAATCAACATATAATGTTGTAGCTTCTGAGTGGCAAATACAACTGCTAGACATATCTTTTTAATTGAGAAATGGAAGACACCTATTGGCCAACTGAGAAACAAATCTCCTGATTGATTGCAACCATCCTTGTAAAGATTGCAATTGACTTATGTTCTTAGGTGACTCCATCTCCATGATAGCTTTAACTTTTCCAGAATCTACTTCAATGCCATGAGCTGATATAATGTACCCAAGGAGCTTTCCAGAGGTTACCCCAAATGCACATTTCTTTGGATTTAATCTCAATTGATATCTTTCTAGCTTGTCAAAAATCTTGCTTAAAATGTTCAAATGTTCTTTTCTTGTGTGAGATTTTGCAAGTATGTCATCAACATAATCTTCCATAAATGTGTGCATAATAGCATGGAAAATTGTCATCATAGCCCTTTGATAAGTCGCTCCTGTATTCTTAAGCCCAAATGGCATAACATTCTAGCAATATGTTCCCCATGCACACGTGAAAGTTTTTTTCTCTTGATCTTCAGGTGCTATTCTTATTTGATTATATCCTGAGAAGCCATCCATTAATGAAAACATCTCATGTCTTGCTGACAAGTCCACTATGATATTAATGTTTGGTAGCGGGAAATCATCTTTTGGACATGCTTTATTCAAGTCTCTAAAATTTGTACAGACTCTTATGCTCTTTTCTGGTTTTGATACTGGTACAATACTTGAAACCCATTTTGGATAAGCAATTGGTCTTATGAAACCCACTTCTAATAGTTTCTTTAGCTCAGTCTTTACAAGAAGAGCAATGTGCAGATACATCTTTCTTAGCTTCTGCTTAATAGGTTTTGCTTTTAAATCCACATTAAGATGATGCATGATAAGATCAAGATTAAGTCCTCGCATATCTGCATAAGACCAAGAAAAATTTATTTTTCTTTGCTTAAATAATTTCATGTATTCTTTCTTCTCTCTTTCTGATAAGGAGGCAGCAAAATGAAGTATTTTAGGATCCTTTGATGTATCAATGTTTACTGCTTCTGTTGGTTCTATCAAGATAGCAAATCTCTCTTGAAAATATGCAGGAAGAATGTCAAAATTTCCATCTTTTGGTGCCTCAAGGAGGTTTTCACCATCAAATATGTCCTTCATTTTCTCTTTTGATTGATCTAATGTTGCCATGAAATGGTTTTCAACAATAGGTCTCTTTCCTTGTTTTATTTCGCTTTTGCGACTGGAAAATTTGGCATTCTCCTGACTATGAGAAACATCACTTGATTCTATAATGGAAGATATCTTAGTTTGGATGTGTTCAACAATGTTAAGGTACACAGCTAAGTTATGATCATTGGAAAAGACATTCAGTTCAGGGTTGTCTAAATTATCCCAATCAATTAATTCAGGATGAAGAAGGGGTAAATCGTAATCGTTGTCATCATTAGGTGTTTCAATGTTCATGACATAATGATCATAGTTTGGCATAGAATAGGTATTGTTTAAATGTTTTTGAGAATTGTCTTTCCCAAGCGTTTCCAAATTAGTCTTAACAAAATTAATATTAGCATTGTGTAGTTCACACTCAATTGGATCTTCAACTGATGTTCGTCCCTTAAATGAATGGATTATGTCCACACACACATCTTTAACACTGCAAATTCCTTCTTGATTGACCTCATCTATATTTTGGAGTTGACATACTTGTGTATGTGATAAAGAGGATTCTTTTGCTAGATTTTGTCTTCTTTCAAATTCAACTTCTTCTAGACTAATAGTCAATCCAACTTGACTATCTCTTAATTCTTCTATGGTTCTTACACATCTGATCTTTGTTTGCGCTTCTTGTGGCATTGCTTCTCTATCTTTGTCTTTCCCTTTTCTTTTTGCATATGCCTCTTTTCTCTTAATTCTAACTGTCTCTTGTCTTCTTTCTAACTTCATCTTTTGTTCTGCAATAAACAAGTCTTCTTTCGTGATAGCTGATTGATCTTCATTGTTTTCCTTCCTTGATGTAGTAGATAAGACATCTAGACCCCATTCATATTCATTGGAATCTGTCTTTGAATTTTGATCTAAGATTACTCCACTATACCATATTGGAATGTCGTATGGTGCAAAAAGTTCTCTGATTTCTGTCATCTCTATTTTTACTGCTTCTGGAATATCTTGTTCAGATTTTGCCTTTGTTTGTATTTTCAGAACTTGTTGACAAGATTTTTTCGTCACCTTGGATGATAATATCCTCCTCTTTCTTTTCATGTTCTTCTTGATTCTTTTGTTTATTGCTTAATGTTTCAGCCGCTTGATGTAGCTTTTCTTGCTAATTTTCTTCTTTAGAAACTAATTTCTTTCTCCATTTTTGTTGTTGATGATTATGTTGCTTTTGATTAGACTTTAGATATCCCAGCCCAGATTTATCTTCTGTGGATTGTGAGTGCAGACAAATAGGTTCTAAAATAACTTGATGTTGCTTACCAATTGGTCCTTTTCCTTCATATCCCATCTTTTGCATGATTTCATATCCTTTGCCATATTGTTTTATGGGAATATTGACTTCTATTGCCGTTGCTATAGTTTTTTCTTCATCCTTGTATAACCAACTAAGAATGTCTTTGTCTTCACTTTCCTCTGTAAGAGTTCCAGCACTAACAAATGTTCCTTTAAACATATGTTTTGATCTTTCTGATGGCTTGGATTGAATATCTATAAGCTTTCCATATGACTTAGGGGAAAGTGGAAAATTATGCAAATAATATTTTCCCATTCCTTCATCATTTAACTTGAGCTTTTCTTCAAAAGTTTCCCATAACTTTGCTTGAATTTCTTTGGTAGGATATACTGATTCTCTGCTATGCAGAACTCTTGTATCTTGTGTTGGCTCAAATTATTGCAACATTGACTAGAATCTGCAATTATAGTGATTTCTTTTCCTTCATGAGGAAATTTCACACATTGATGATATGTAGAAGGAATTGCTTGCATCTTGTGAATCCATGGCCTTCCTAGAAGAATGTTGTAAGAGAGGTTCAAATCTAAAACTTAACACAATGTATTATTTTCCATAGGTCCTATCCTTATTGGTAGCACAACAGTTCCTTTAGAAGAACGTTCTGCTTCATCATAAGCCTTGATGGTTATTTTCTTTTTTGGGTCTACTACATTCTCTAAATATCCCAAAGCTTTTATCAAACTTAATGCACAAATGTTTAAGCTAGCTCCTCCATCTATGAGCACATGTTTAACATGAGTTTTATTTATGGAGACTTCAACATGTAAAGGAGCATTGTGAGGATGTTGTAATGATGTGTCATCATTTTCAGAAAATGATAAGCAATGAGGAGCTATGAGGTGTCCTACCATGTTTTGGAATTGATCTACATCCAAATATTTTGAAACTGTTGTTTCCACTAAAGTTTCTCCAAAATTTCCTTATGCATAGGTGAAACCTCGAGAAGTTCCAAAATTGATATTTGAGCGAGTATTCATTGTAATTGCTCCACTAAATTATATTGTTGTGGATTAGGTGTTGGGTATTTTGCTATACCTGGAAAGGTAACCTTTGCTTTGCTTCTCATGATAACATTTATTGGTTCTGAAGATGAATTTTCGTTAACAATGATCACATTTACCACATCATCATATGTATAAGTGTAATTCACCTTGGTTTTTCCTTTGTCATCTTTTAATTGGGACAATTCACCTTTGTAATAATTTGGAAGTGGAGTTTTGAAAGCCAAGTGTGATTCATTTGTCTTATGGCTATCCACCATAATGGTTCCATTATCGATTAGATCTTGGATAAGGTGTTTCAATCTCTGACAATCATTTGTTAGGTTTCCCTTATTTTGATGGTAATTGCAAAAATGATTGTCATTCCACCAATTGGGCTTGACTGGTGGTTCATAACTTCTTTCTTCTGGCAAAACAATCAATTTGTTAACAAGCAAAGTTTTTAGAGCTGATTCCAAAGATTCTCCAATGTTTGTGAATTTCCTCTATGAATTGGAGAAAAAGGACTTGGCTTTATTGTTTTCTGGATTGTTATTGCTTGGGATTTGACTTGATATATTGAAAATTGGTTGTTGTTGTTTAATAGTACTATTATTGTCATTCCCTTCATTGTTGACATTCCTATTCTTTGACCAGAACTTGGGTTTGTCATTGTTGTTGTTGTTGTTGTTGTTGTATGAATTATTGTAAAGTTTTAGTTCTCCTTTCTTTACCATTGCGTTCTCTATTTTCAGACCATTCTTGATAATTTTGGCAAAAGATGGAGGACATTGCATCCTTAGTCAATAACTCATTTCATTGATAAGATGATCAATGAATATGTCCATTTATTTCTTGATCAGGTACATCTCGAGGATACCTATTAAACATTTGTTTCCATTGTTGTAAGAAAATCATAAAGGATTCACCATTATTTTGTTTAACATTGCAAAGATCCAGTATTGTTATTTCATTCCTTATATTGTAGGAGTATTGTGAAATAAACCTATTCACAAGTTCTTCAAAGGATTTGATTCTAGATGGTAATCTTGAAAACCAGTCCATTGATTGTTCATTTAAACTCCTAGGAAAAAGACGCATAAGGTAAGTTTCATCATGAGCAAATTCCATGCTCATAGTACAAAACTCCCTAATGTGATCTTGAGGATCAGATTTTCCATCGTATTTGTCATATTTAGGAATCTCGCAATGTTGCGGAAATGGTATCATATTCAGATTTTTATCAAAAGGATATGGGCATATATCTTTTATTGAATATTTCTTGGAGCTTGTCCCATTTTGCATGTCTTGTATCTATTTTTGTAGAGTTTGTATTTGTTGAGTAAGGTTTGACAATGGATTATCCACATAGTTTCTCCTTGTTTCTTCATGAGTTCTCTTATCACTACTCTCTTTTCTTGTGTCATCTTTTTCTTTCCTTGTTTCTTCATGACTTTATTTGTTTACTTCCTCATTATTTGGATCATCTGTATTTTGGGTGTTACTTGCCTCCACATCTTGTTTCAAGCTTTCTATGTTAAAGTCTTGTGGTAGTTTATCTCCAGATTTTGCCAACATCAAGAGATATTTTTGTTTTTGTTTTGCTAATAATTTTTCCATTAGCCTATCAAATTTGAAATCTTGCTCAAGGTCTCTAATGATGCTATTGACTACTTCTTTGTCAACAATGGTAAATCCAAAAGTGTGGAATACAGGAGTATCTTCTTCCTCCATTTGTTGTTATTTTCTAAGTTGCTTGTGTTGGGCTCTATTCCAAACTAAGATGTGATTATTTCAAAAGTTGTTGAAAGTTCCAAAGGACAAAGTCAATAGGTGACTATTGGTTTAGGAAGATATGCTTTGTTGATCTTACCACTATTGTTTCTTCTTTAGGATAAAGCATCTTTTTGTTGAAAGGCACGTCTTTGTAGAGTTTCACTGTCAAATTCTATACCGCAGCCACGTAGGTAGTGAGGAAAATGATGTAGGAATGTCCTATGTTTCAATAAGATCTTGCGATTGATATACAAGAATCTTATCCTTTTTTGAGTAGCTTTATAACTAGGTTTTCTTTTCTTAAGGTGATACTTAAAAGTTATATAAGCATTTAGCAATTCACAAGTTTGTTTGATTCCAATGTTGGTGTGATTCTGGTTTCGATATAACCTAGGTTCAAAATAGGAAAGACATATCCAAGATTAGGAACCTAGTATAGTTTGATCAAGCTTCATGATAGAGGATTTGATTATCCTAATGATAAACTTGACAACGATGTTGATTTTTGCACTTAAGATGTTTGAATCAATAGCTTGTTGAATGTTGATGTTTATAGAACCTTTTGGGTATAACCTGTTGGATTAGTGACCTAGTTGTTTGAGCTAGTTTGAAAATACATGATGGTTTAGAGACAAAACCTACTTCAATAATTATTTTGATATTTGATGTTTCGATATTTTGATTTGGCATTTCAAGTGTTGGAAAGTTTTTGTATTCCCCTTTTCAATCAAACTTTTTCAGTAATTTGTTGGATTTTTGCTCACTTGTAGATGATAGTTTTCTTCAATTTTTAACCATTTGGAACATGTTACAGACATAGAAGACACATTGTCTAATAAATAGAATGCACAAGAAAGTACAATCCCTATGGTAGGCTGAGACAATAATTGTTGAATCTCACGTGGGGTTTCCCTCGAGGTTACGCTATTCAAAGCAAATGTTTAGATGCTTGACCCCACTGGCTCTGTTGTTCTCAAATTCTTATCCCCTTTGATGAGAAAGAATAACTCTGTATGTGGATGGAGAAATCAAGGAACAAGAATCTTAGAGCAACATATGACAAGGTTTTAATAACTTTCTACACTTTGAACTTATCCAAAGTTTAGGCGGGTATACCTAATGTGAATACTTTCACACTTTTAAACAAAATCCATAGTAACCATTTTCCAAAAACCAGTGGATCTTATCGCCTTAGACAAAAACTGAAAAAATATAGGAAAACTGAGGCTCATTTTCAGTATTGATCCTCAAGGGATTTAGAAAGGAAAACATTAACAGATACCACTGCCTTATCCAGGCTACAGAGTCATCTATTTTAAACAAGAACTTCAGAATTAAACATATCCATGCATCTCAATCACTTTGGCTTCTACCAACTCCATACATGCCTGACATGTATAAGAATCCCCCCTTGTTATACTAAACAGTGTTCATCAAATTCAAAGTTCCCAACAAATAACCTACTGATAAAGATATTTCATGCGTATTTAATTCCCCTCCTGAAGAAGAAAGCTAAGAAACATATCTATGAAGATTGCATTACAATCCCTATTCAATTGAAATAACCCTAAATTACCCAAATGAAACCAGTAAAATATTTGAAAGCATACCAGAAGACAACACAAATTTTAGGGTCAAAGTTAATGGTCTATATATTTATATTCAATTTGGAAAATCTCACAAAACTCAGATAGTTCTCTGTAAACTTTAGAAAAGCCCAAATAAATTTCTGCAGAGTTTCTTTACAAATTCTTGCGACCTCTTTTTATTAGTCCTGGTATCCATTTATAACATTATGGATGCGTACAAGCTTTGGACCTTTTCAAAAAAAATTGTTACAAACCAAAATACTCTCCAAGAAACAGTTACAAGTTCTTTTCAACATCTACACCCACTTGCAACTTTTGTTATGTTGCAAATTCTTGTAACTGCTCTGGAGCATCTTCTTTCTATCCCACATAACTATCCTTCCATTCTTAAAAAACATCATCACTTGGCCAAGAAAAACTAACAACCTTCTGTTTCATTTCTTCTAAGCTTTTCCAAGTGACTCTTAAATGTCAATTTCTGTTTCTATGAAACCGTAATGAGATTTCACCTTTTCAATTTCTTCAATTGTTTGGACAAATAAAGATGTGTCATCAGTGTTGATAATTTGATTGACCCTTTGGGACAAATTGTGGTCCAGCTCCTCTAACCAGGTCTTCTCTTCTTTTAACTGAATTGGACCAATGAAACCTCCTAGAAACAATTCAAATTTGTGATTCGAATATTCTTTTCTATATAGTTGGGCTTTTCTTTTTATACCTGCCCTTTCCTCTAAGAGAATATTCATCTCTTTTATAAACTCATTGGTGGACCTTAGAAGGTCGTTCTCCTCTGCATCTACATGGGATGAACACATGAGCTCCAATTCCTTACCTCTAGGCATCCACTTATTAAGGATTGGTTCCATAGTGGCCTCATCTTCTCTGAATTTGATCATAACCTCCAGAATCCTCTTCATGTTTATGTATACAATGGAGGCCTTGACTGAGTTAGCAAACTTCAAAATTGTGGCTTTCACCTTCTCTTCATATTTGTTTGCAAACAAGGCTTGAGCTTGTTTTAACTTATCCAACTCATGTTGGACAGTCTCAGCTGATTGGAAACCAAAAAGCATAGGAGAAGGGGGGTATTCTATAATGGGACTAGAAGGAGGGGGTCTTGCTGGAGAGGAGGTTATTATGAGTGTAGAGGATTCACCTGGATGGTGTTGACCTGCCAACTGACTCTGGAGTCTAGTAATGATATTGTCCCTGTTGGCTATTCCTTCTTTAGCCTCATTATAAGCCTTTAAGATAGTCTCCAACTTCAATTGGAGATTAGCTCTTTCTTTTGCCTCTTTCTCTGTTACTGCCACATTAAACTTTGTAGTTTCCAAAACTGTGCTTGCAGCTTCCACTACCCCCGTATCTTGGACTCTCTTAACAATCATGCCTCCTAAGAGGCTAGAATCTAATGCATTTTTCCTCCTTTTGTTCTCATCCTTTTTTAATGACCACATGACAAGAGTAGCATTATCCTTGTTGAAGGTCACTCCTTCCATTGGCTTTGTTTCCTTCCTTACTGCATCAAGAACTAAAGCATTAGCTATAACCCACTCAGGGAGAATTAACACACCAGCCTTTGCTACCATTTCTCTTCCTTTCTTAGGGGTAATTGTCTTAAACTCTTCCATCATTTCTTACTTTATTTCTTCTTCCACCTGAGTTGCATCTCTAAGAGGTTGTTCACTCTTCTTCTACTCACATCTGGTCTTGAATTGTTCCATGTTCAGCTTCCACACAAATTGCATGAAATCCCCTGTTGTAACAAAGTTACTGTTAGCCAAGAATTCTTCACTGGCTTGTTTAATAGTAAGGTCCAATTCTTTTCCCTTTAGCTCACCATCAGTTAAATCCATTTCAGCACTAGGTGGCTCTTCAGGCATCCCCTCTTGGGTCTCCTCATAGGTATAGGCAATTTCACCAAGACTCCCTAACTGTAGCAATTGTTCAGCCACTGCTTGCTCATCTCCTATGTGGATAGGGGATTGAGATGGAGAATATTGAGGTTCATCAGTTTCAACCTCCTTTCCCACTCTTTTCCTTTTAGGGGAATCCTGAATATCAATGACATCTTCAATTTTCCTTTTCCCTTTTGAAGTGGAAGGCCCACCTATCACTGGCATCATCACAGTGTACTTTGACTTCTTATGCATTACATAGTCACTAGGTGGGATAGCCTTAGCAAAGGCAAGCTTAGCCAAGACTAGCTTAACCCTATCAGGATCATTTTGTATTATAGCCTCCCTTTTTTCTTTTAAGGTTTACATGAGGTCTTCAAAATAGAGAATCAAGAATTTGATTTTCTCCTCAAAAGGGTTGAAGCTAGAAAGAGGGTCATAGCTATTGTCAAATTGATGGATAAAATCAAGTGCCTTCTTATATGCAACCCACTTCTCCTTCCTTACTTCCTTCTCATCTAAGATGAATTCATTCCTAATTAAATCTTCAGGGAACTGAAATTGGTGAGGCCTACCTCTACAAACTGGTCTCTATCTGAACATGCCATTGAAAAAGTCCTTAGGGTCTGCACATCTTGAAAATGTAGTTGACAGCCTATATGGCTTAAATAATTCTTCAAAATATTTCCATCCACCTTCGGTAATTACAAAATGATGGGCCATGGTAATAGTTGGGAAAATGGTCTCTTTACCCCTATTGGTTAGCTCTGCCTCTTGTACTCCTCCAATTTGTCTCAACAGTTCTGCAATCCCTATCTTCAATGGGACCTAATAAGGCAGTAGATAGGGGGTTCCTCTAAAGCCATATACTCTGAAAATAGTAGAAACATGGTACAAATACATGTCTCCCTAATTGTGAACAATCTTGATATCTTCTGCAAACTCTTTAGGCCTAAGGAATTCCAAAAGAGCCTTAGGAATCCTAGGGTTTTCTGCACATAAAAGAGCTCTAATTTTAGATGCAAAGCATCTATCAAACTTTAGAAAACTAGCATCCTCTCTATCCCAAGATAGAATAGTGCTCCAAAGTTGCACGGGCATCTCCTCTTTATCTTTAACCTTGACCAAATCCATATCTTTTGCAAAATAATCAGCGCCTTTGAATAAAAACATGTACATTAACAGGGGGTACCATCCAAATGGCCTATCCACCTTACCATTTTTAATCCCTACAAGCCCTGTATGAATAGCATCAGTGAGGTATGGGGAAAAATCAAAAGTTATTGCCAGGGAAGGGTTTAGAATTTGGGCAATCATCAACATATAATGGGTTGTCATATGTTTCTCAGCATCTTCTCCAAAGATCTGACATAGTGTCCAATACATACCCTTAGCTCTTAAAGTAAACAAATTAAGGGAAAATGGTTCAATTATACTGGGGCCTACAACTATTAACCCTCCTATTTTAACAAAGAATTCTTTCAATGGGCCACTCCTAAGATGATCTCTTTGTGCATTATAGACTTGAGCTAATGCTTCAAAATCAATAGGCTCAAGATAATTTGAAGCTTCACTAAGCTTAAAAACATTTCTAAACTCATCATCTTTGATTTTGACTAGGTCTAATCCCTTTATATTTCTGATACATCTGGCAGCAGGGTCATAATTCTGTGCAATTAGAGTCAACAAAACTACATCCATGAATACACCAGGGACCACAAGTTTTCCTACATCCAATTCTCATATGCTATTTAAAGGAGCTAGGGAATGTCTCTGCCCAAAACTGACTTTGAACAGACTTAGACCTGATATCCCTATTTCGGGGTCCCTCAACCAATTGCCTTTATCATACAGGCCATCCCCAATTTTCAGATGAGGGTTCTTTGGTACTAACTCTTTAGCCTTAGCCCCGGCATTGGTGGACATGGTTAACTGTTCTAAAAAATCATCACAGATGTTACTATCTTGATAATTCACTTTTCCTGTCAACTCTCTTCTTGGTGCCATTTTGAATAAGCAACTATACCACTTGAAACTAGCATAGACCTCTAATGAAATAATTCACACAGCAATGACTGGAAACAAACCATAATTATCAAGAAAAGCACAAAAAACTAATTATTCACCTGAAAAGAATCACTCTGCACCAATTGCTCTGCAACAGACTTCGATGAAATAATACTAACAATCAAGTTGATGCGGACTCTAAAGGATAAGTTGGCATTCAATTTTTAGAAATTAACTCCACATGCTTAGGCTAGCTTTTCAGAATTGAATTCACCAAATCGAATTCAAAATTGGCTCCAACGGGTCATAACTTCTTTGAGTCTTTCCTCTGTTTCGGTCTTTTGCTATTTCGCAGTGCATAAAACCTTTGCACCTTTCTTTTGCGGAACAATGTTGGTCGTTAGATTACAAGAACTTACACGGCCTTTACCTCCATCTGATCTCTCTTTGTTAATATCGGGCCCCACCTTCTTTCTCTATTTCGTGGGCTTTAACACTCATGTACTTTTCCTTAGCCATGCTAGCCCTTAGATCAAGCTCTAACCACCCAGCTTTTAACCCTAACCAAGACCGTCAATCTCACTTACTAATTGCGCCTCATCTTGATGGCTAATGGTTTTCACTATTTCACAAAGGTTAAGCTGCAGGCATCTTTGGGCCACGAAACAATGAGAATCATTGGATCGACCACGAGATGAATATCTTTTAATAAGCTTCAAACCTTTTAAGTGGGCCCTTTATTGGGAAATCACTTACTCCACTTATTCATCGATTAACAAATGCCACATGGTAGTCAGCCATTAGCTCTGGAAGCTCCTTCGGGTTTCGTTCTGAGTCCGCCACGTGTTTTTCTTCACTATTCTCCACATAACTATCGATTGCACCAAGGCAGGCCCTCAACTACCATTTTAAAACCATGTATACTGGACAGGTCATCTTTTACTCGATGAAACACACCATCTGTCCTGCCATGTCATGCCTTCGTGTGATTTCCACCTGTCTTTCGCCATTTCATGAACATTAATCTTTGTTTAGCTTGCGGCCATGAAACCATGAGGATCATTGGATCAAAACAAACTTGATCAACTTTTAACTTCATGCCCTACCTGTCCCATGGGCCCATCGGCCTTTTTTGCCACTTCACGATGACTAACTTACTAGCATCTTATCTTCGCGAATCCACGCGGGCCGTCAGATCTTAGGAACTTTCTTGTTGTTTATTCTTTCTTTGACCACCTCACCTGGGCCCACTATGGACCGCCAACTGAACGCCCCATCACTACTCTTTCATCACCAGCTAGACCTTCCACCTTTACTGCCACCTTTAGCGGGACCCGCCACCTTTTCACTATTTCGCGAAAGGTATAACGCGTGTGTCTCCTGGCCGTGAATCAACGCAAGTCATTGATCCTTTTCCAACTCGATCACCCTTTAACTAAGGAAGACCACTTGTCTTTGGGACCTACCACATGTTTTCGCTATTTTGTAGAACATATACCATGTGCATCTCGGGCTAGCGAATCAACGCGAGCCGTTGGATCACAATCAAGATGCAATTCTTTTATCCAACAGTCAATCCATCTAGTCACTGAGTTTATTCTTTGATTTACTTAACCTCGAGGCCACGTGTGACTTTCTGATTTGCCACCTAAACCATCTGGACTACTAACTAGACTACCATGTCATTTCGCTACTTCACGAAGGCTAAATCCCGAGCACCTTTTGGCCGCGAATCAACGTGGGCCATTGGTCATTCTCTGAACCAACCACTCTTTACTCTTTGGAAAACCTGTCTGCTTTTGGGACCTGCCATCTTTTCACTGCTTCACAAAAGGTAAGCCACGAGCGTCTCCCGATCATGAATCAATGTGGGTTGTTGGGTCAACAAAGAGTTGCATGACACTTATAGGGCCCAATAAACATTAAAAAAAAGGCAAAGTAAGGTGCATAAATTTGAAGAATTAAGGGGTCGGCTAGGGAAATACCAATGGGGGACACTTCTCATGACAAACGGACCCATCACTTAAGTGGTAAAAGGTAATGTAGAATTAGAACCAGGTTTTACTCAGACACCTTGAAGGTTAAAACTTAAAACCCTTAAACCTTCCCATTGGCTTACAACAAAACAGAGGTAACAAGGCCAATACCAGACTCAAAATTTCAACAAAATTAGCCAATTATGGACCAAGAACATCCATTTTTAAAACAGTGATAATAGGCTCCACCCTCGACACTCACTTCTTCGGGGCAGCCAAGCACCAATTTCCATGAAAACTCCCCATGGAAAACTTTATATCTCTACTAAGAACTATATGTATGTGAGCCACTTCAGAGGTCCGACCTCCTGCACCAACAACTAGAAGGATTTTGGCAACTAGTACAAGTGGTTTTTAGTAAAGGCTTTTGGTCATGTGGCCATACATGTGGCACTTTCAGCTCTGTAAATATAGAAGGTTCCCAACCTATAGAGGTTACGCTCCATAGGGTTTATGGGAAAACATAGTGTCGGTATGAACTTATCAGCACATGTTGTTTGGGACTTTCATCACAAACACAATTTATTTATAGTGGATTGGAAGGACTCGGTATTAACCCGTTTCCACTTTACGTCGTTCCCCTCTCATTGGCCCCCTCAAGGCAGCTCGGGAAGGTAGACCCTCTAAAGGATTTAATTGCTTGAAAGTAAAGAAAGCGTAAAAGAGTGGGTTTGGCTTTTTGGTCACCCAATTAAGGGGAGACCATATACCTACCACTTTCGAAACACAGAATACAAGCGTTCTTTTTAACCTTTTCAAAGCAATTGTTGGCTAAGTCTTATTTGGAGATGTTGCTCCAACAAGCATGGTGTTCATTTTAGCCCTTTTAAAAGTCTATGTGCAACTATTTTGGAGAAAATACTAAAATGCAAGTTGCATGTTGTCAATTCATCCTCTTAGTTAAACTAGATGAATAAGATATGATATATTACTTCCCAAATGAAGACTTTTAATTAACTAGATAATGAAATGCATAAAATTTGCCTTAAATGTCATCCTGCACATGCATGTTAGTAATCTGAAAAATCTGATTTCTTGGACATTCAGACCTGCAAGAAAATTTTGTCAGTTTTATAAATAGAAGCGGTAATCTAACATATGTGCTATCTTTTTGCTCAAAAGCGCTAACTTGCATATCAAAAGTGCTAACCTAGACTACAAAAGCGCTGCTTTGTGGATACAAAAGCGCGATTTCTTTGACATATGCACTAACCTAGGGCACAAATGCGTGAACCTGTAATGCAAATGCACAAATTTTAAGACAAAAGCACTAACCTATAGTGCAAATGCGCTAACCTAGAAGACAAATGTGCTAACCTACAAAACAAAAGCGCTGTCAGAATTCACACATGCGTGAATCTGCATTACAAATGCATTAATTTAACTATTTTTGAGATTTTTAAAAGTATATGCGAGGTTTATGAGCCCCACAGTGGGTGCCAAAATGTGTCGAATTGAATTTCATCCTCAGAATGTTACTTGCAATAAGTTAGTTTCACAAAATACAAATGGAAATGCATACAGGAAATCCAAACTCAACCAATGAAACTAAATGAAATACATATGAAATAAAATATTAATATTACCTTCATGGCTTATGTCTCATTGTGTCCTAACTCCACTATTCTTGGTTATAGATGGCGTGCTCTCAAACAATGCATTGATGGCTTCCAAGATGGCATATGAAGAATGAATTGATAACTTGTAGTTAATTGATACTATGATATGCAAATACCACATGATTATGCTAAAATAATAATGCTAGAATGATATATGATAATTGCTATTGCTATTTGCTTCAAAACTAAAACTCACGGATGCATATGATTAGCTTGCAAAATGCACTTGAAGTCCCTTGAAGTCTAACTCTCTCTTAACTGAAGCTCTTGGTTTTATAGACTTTGAGAGGATGAGATGGTGTGGCTTAGATCAATGGTCATGATCAGATCTATAGATTTGGATGGCTGTGAGCAAAGGTGAAGGTTGAGAGAAAGGGGAAATGAGAAGACAAGTGTCACTCATCTCACCTTGACTGGGTTTTTGACTGAGAGAATCTAGGGATGGTTGGAGGAAATTTAGGCATGAGAGGACAAGTGGACTCAAGTCCTTCCTAAGATGTAGAGGGTGTTGGAGAAAATATAGGAAATGGTTATGAAATATGTGTACGTACACAATATTCATTGAATTTTGAAAGTTGGAGATAAATGATGAATTAATATTTATGAAATATTGATTTCCTTAGCCACATGATGGATGAGTTGGCAAAGGGAAGATGAAATGGAGGTGAAGGGTGAGTTGGATAAGAAAGATTAAATAATTTTAGAAATTATTTAATATTTGAGACTATAGGATAAGAGAATAACTATTAAATATTAGATATTTAATTGTTTGGAGAAGATAATTAAATATTAGATATTTAATTAATTAGAGGAATAGGATAAATGGATTAATTAATAAAATATTAATTAATAGAAAAACTTGAAAATGAATTAAATATATTAATCTTTTCAAATTAACTATTTAATAGAAGAATAATTATTAAATAAATATAAAATATTTATTTAATTGCTCATAGCCAATTTTATGTGTATACAATTTCTTCATTATCTTTGGGGGTGATTTTAATGCTATCACTTATTTAGATGAGAAAAGAGGAGGTGTTTTCCCTAATAAAAGGATTATGAATGACTTTGGGGATTTCATTTCTGATATGAGCCTTTTTTATTGTAAGTCTTGGAATGGGGTTTACACATGGACAAACATGAGAAGGGATTTTCTCAGATTGCTAAGAGATTAGATCGGTTTTTGGTATCTAAGAATTGGATTGATTCAGATTTTGAATTCTTTTCCTCTATTCTACCGGTCTCAGGTTCTAATCATTTTCCAATTTCCCTTTCACTTATTGAGGATAGGGTTTCTTTTAAGTTTCCATTTAAATTTGAGCCCATGTGGTTTAGAGATTCTTCCTTTTTACCTCTACTTATGAAATGGTGGAATTTTGCTCCTTTTTGTTCTAGGTCCCGTATGTTTCAGATTGCTAAGAAGTTAAGTTATTTGATATTGAATATTAGGGAATGGAATATCTCACATTTTAAGAACATTTTTCGGGAGAAACGAAGGATTCAAGATATGATTGAGTGTCTTAACACTCATGTGCTTCAACATGGTATGGTGCCACAAGTTTTTGATGAATTGAAGTCACTAAAATTACAGCTTGAGGAGGTGTTAGCTAGAGAGGAAATCTATTGGAGACAAAAATCTAGAGAGTTGTGGCTTTCAAATGGTGACAAGAACACAATTTTTTTTTATTCTTCAACTAAGATTAAAAGATGTAAGAATAGGATATCTTGTATTCAGTGTCAGAATGGGAATTTATTGATAGACCTAGAGGACATTGATTCAGAGGTAGTTAGGTTTTTTAAGTCATTATTATCTTTGGAAAATGGAAATCTCAGCAATGATATTATATCTAATATTCCTCCTTTAGTATATTTGGAAGACAATAAGATGTTGATGTCTCCCTTTTCCTTAGAAGAAGTTAAGAGTGGTGTCTTTGCCATGAATCTAGATAAAGATCCGGGACCAGATGGTTTTACTCTATCTTTCCAGAAATGTTGGGATTTTGTGGGAAATGATGTTTTATTGGCTCTTGAGGAAGCTAGGAGAAATAGGTCTGTTTTAAAAGAACTTAATACTACAATGATTTCAATTATTCCTTAAAAAGAGGATACTAAGACTTTTTTTGACTTCCACCCCATTGCTTTATGTAACACTTTGTATAAGATATTTACGAAGGCAATTTCCCTTAGGTTGGCAAAAATTCTACCTAGGATCATTTCATTGGAGCAAGGTGGTTTTGTTCCTGGAAGGGAGATGACAAAGGGTGAAATTGTAGCACATGAGGTGTTGCATTCTATTTCAACCCAAAGAACCTTGACCATGATACTTAAACTAAACATGATGAAGGCTTATGATAGAGTAGAGTGGGGGGCTTTATGTGTTGTTCTTGAGAAGTTAAGTTTTTCAAAGGCCTGGGTCAAATGGATTCGTGCATGTATTTCTTCTGCAAGATTCTCGGTTTTAATTAATGGTTCTCCTTGTGGTTTTTTCACTTCCTCTAGGGGTTTGAGACAGGGAGATCCCCTTTCTCCCTTTTTGTTTATTCTCCTACCTGAAACTTGTAGTTGGGCTATTAGGGCTGCTAAAGTGGGGGGCTTTGGAATGGTATAAGGATTCAAAATATTCTGCAAAGTATTTATCATTGTCTCTTTGCAAATGATACTCTGTTATTTGGACATTATTTATTAGCTGAGGCAAAAGTGATTAAAGAAATAATAAAGAATTATGCATCATTTTCTGGTCAGAAAGTGAATGGTGATAAATCAAAGTTTTTCTTCCTTAATACATCACAACTAGTTTAGCATAGGTTGCAATCCTTTTGGGGATTTGAGACTGGAAAACTTCCATGTACTTACCTTGGGATTCCTTTCTTTGTTAAATAGGATAAGATTGGTTTTTGGGATAAGATTATTTCGGTCATTTCTAAAAGAATTCTCTCATAGAATCATAGATGGATAACTTTGGCGGGTAAAATTGTTCTCATCAATTCTGTTTTGAATGTTGTTCCCATATATCTCGTGTTTGTTTTGAAGTCTCCAAAAGAAGCTATTGTTAGTTTACAGGACACTCTTAGAGATTTTCTTTGGGACAATAATAAAGATTGCAAGAGGAAACTCCCTTTAGTTGCATGGGATAAAGTATGTTTTCCTAAGGAACTTGGGGGAACAGGAATTTGGAGTCTGGAGAATAAGAATTTAGCCTTAGGTGTTAAGTTGGTTTGTAAATTATATGACAAGCCTAGTTCCTTATGGGCATAGATTATGTTTGCCAAATATTTAAATAATGGACTGAGAGAGTACATTTTCAAAGTCTCAAATTTGCCTTCGGGATCTGCTATTTGGAATTTCCTTTGTAAATGTAGATCAGTTATTTTGCCTCATCTCCCATGGATTGTTCATAATGGTAGAAAGGTCAAATTCTAGGATGAAGTATGGAATGGACACACACCTCTAGTGAATATTAGGGATTGGTCTCCTCTGACAACATTCTTTCCTCCCTTTGGGGTGTTTTTGTAGCAGATTATTTTGAAATTGTGAGTAGTGGACCCCTTAAGCTAGCTAGATGGAAGTCAATTGATTTCTTAGATGTTGATCAAAGTATGAAATTAGGTTTTGAGAAGATTTTGGGGGATAGAATTGTATTTCTTTCTAATTTTGAGGATGAACTTATTTGGACAAAGAATATTTCTGGTAAGTACATTGTTAAAGATGGTTACAACTCTCTTATGGTTGCTAAAGATTTATCATCCTGGCTTTATAAGTTGTTTTGGCATTCGACTTGTCTTCCTCAAGTTGGAGCCTTTGCTTGGTTGGTAGTTCAAGATGGAGTCCTTACAGGTAGGTGACTGGACATGCTTGGTATTACTGTTGTTTTCCCTTGTGTCCTTTGTAACAAAAATTTGGAATCTTCTTCACACATGTTCCTACATTGTGATTATGCTTATGAATGTAGGCAGTGGTTGTTTGAGAAGTTAAATATATCCTTTGTTATTCGTAAGGATCTCATTTCCCATTTTAGATCTTGGCCCTTTATGTTTGCTTCATCTTTTTATGCATGCCTTTGGATCATATCTCCATCTATTATGATTTGGAATGTTTGTCTAGAGAAAAACAATGGGATATTTAAAAAAACAACTTCTTCTGTGTCTGAGGTTCTATTAAAATTTGAGTCTTCAATCTCTGAGGTTGCTTTGTAGTCTATTTATAAGAATTTGGAAAATCTTACCTCTTTTCACACTAGGATAGTAGAGTTACTAGAGTTTGGAAGATGTTGTTGGTTTTACCCTCTCATGGTTCAATTTTAAAAAAGAATGATGCAATAGGTAATAGATGCTCTTCTAGATGGAAACCTCCTTCGTAGGGGCAATTTAAACTGAATTTTGATGGGGCCTCTCGTGGTAGCCCTAGGCCAGCTTGGGTAGGCATGGTATTTTATGATCACAATACAAATTTTATTTGAGCTAAGTGTCATGCTATTTGTTTTAAAACTAACAATTATGCAGAATTTCATGCTTTGTCTTTTGGATTGGATATGGAAATCTCTTTGGGAATTAAGGACTTAATAATTGAAGGTGATTCTATGGTGATTATTCTATTTGTTATGAAAAAGAAATTGAATTGTTGGAATTTGCAGTATATACTTGATCTCATTTTATAAAAAATAGGATTGTTTGAATCTTTCTTGTTATCCCATTGTAATAGAGAAGTTAATAAGATTGCAGATTATTTGACAAATTTAGCCATTGATAGCAATGCTAATCAGTGAGAGGTGGGTTTTGAGGAAATTCCTTCTAGGGTATGGGAAGGTTTGCAGCAATAGTTATGTGATTTTCTTGAGTTATGTTGATGTAAAATTTTATGATGATAATTATTCCCGCTTTCCCCTTTCATTTCAAGTATCCATGTTCGTTGTCTAGAGGAGAGTTCGAGCTCATGGTATTTGATAAAATAGTGTTTTTCCAAAGGTTTTTTGATACTTTCTTTTTTGGCAGGAAGGTTTTGGCTCATGGGATTTGGCATAGGGCTTTGGAAAATTATGTCTTCTTCCATTGACAGCAGTTGTGGAGTCTACATTTGAAAATTATCCGATGGGTTTTTTTTTTCTTTTTTTTATGCAAATTGCCATATGGGATCTATGTAAAAATGATATTATATGTGTTGTGACTGCATTTTGTATGTGGTTTTGGGTGGGTTTTATAAACTGATCTGTTAGATACTATAGTTTTATTTTATGAGCTGTGACTGGAGGTTTTCTTCCCAGGGTTCTTTCCTCCGGTATGCTCTTTGAATCCTGTGTAAAAAATAAAAAAGTATTAATAAAAAAGTTTAGTGGAATAATCCACTTTTATTGAAAAAAAAAACATATCCTAGTAGCAGCAATGACAACAACCAAATCCAACAATCTCCCTAACAATCCAACAGTGATGTCTAGTTTTCAGTGTATAGCATTGCATATAAGAATTTGTTTCCTCTGGTTTCGAGCATGCTTCAACCTTTCAAGACATATAATGAAAATGAAAATGAAAATTCCAAGGGGTGAATGTCTTGTTTTGGTAACATCTTGTTTAAGAGTTTGTTTTCTTTGGTTTCAAGAATGTGTAACCCCATTTAAGATAGATACATGCCGTGTTTCGAGGAAATCTCATGTAAGAGTTTTTTTTCTCTAGTTTTGGGAATGTACACCCCATCTAAGACATATATCAAATGTTGTGTCTAGTTTTGATTGTGAAGCATCTTGTATAAGAGTTTATTTTCTCTAGTTTCAAGAATGAACACACTGCTTAAGACAATAAAAAACGATATGCAAAACATGGTACAATATGATACAAAGAGGGTGATATGGGTGCCCCCCCCCCTTAAGATGTCAACATAGCCATATGTTGATGTCTTAAGGAAGATAGAATCAAGGATACCCACCTTCACCACCAAGGAGATATCCTTTAGGAAACAGTATCATAAATCCAAGCTAAAGAGGGGAAACTCTTCAAGCAAGGATAAGATAGTTGAAAAAGAGATATCTTGCAACAAGTGGAAAGGGGATCCTTGGAGGAGAAGAGATATTTTCTCAAAAAACATCTACCTCCAAGAGAATTTTCTTGAAAAAAAATAACATCTTCTACCAAAGGAAGGGAAGGAGAACAAGAATGCATACTTTCCCTCTATTGCTAGGTGAAAGGGATTCTTGATGAAGGATAACACACTTTTGACCCAATGTAAGGGGTAAATTTATAATAGCTATACATTATCGAGTGAAGAAGAGGTTGTAGCCAAGACTTACACCTCTTGCATAAGAGAGAATCCTTGAGCCAACAAAAACTTCACATGAGGAATGACATCAGATCATAAGAAAACATCATTCAACAAAGGAAAAGTAGATCCTTAGGAAGGATAGGAGAAAGAAATCACTACCCCCCAAGTGTAAGGACAATGAGAAGAACTACACAACCTCTAAGGAGATATTTAGACATAAGAGAACTCACAATAAACTCACATAAATATTCAATGTAAGAAAAGACATTAATTTATGTAAAATGCAACTCTAAAGAAGAGGTAATCTTCAAAGAGAAAGAAAAACAAGAAAAGATTCCAGTTTCTCCTAAGGTGGGATTAATCATAAGAGACTTACCATTTCATGCAAGAAAGGATATCAAAGTATGAAAAATGTGTTAGCACTATGTTATGTGTTGTCATTGATGTCAATTCTTGTGGTCCAGATTAGGTCCAGATATAGTATGTTGTGCAAAAGTATTTGGATAAGGTGTGTTGAGCATTTAAAGTTTTCTCGTATTTACCAGATGTTCTGGCTTTTTGGAAAATGTTATTCAGTGCTACTTTTGGGTCTAGATTGGTCCGGAGCTCGAGGTTTTTTGGACCGGACATTGAAATTGTGTAATGGCAGAAATATATAGTGTGCAGATAATGTTTGGGGTCCGACTTTGGTGATATATGTAACGTGTTGACATGTTTGATGAGGAATGATGTAATAAGGGCTACTTCTCATTTCTTCCCACCAATGGAATGATTAGTGGAGATCTATTTTAGATCTTTGTCTCAACCAACATTGAGGATCATGTTTTTCCAGAGATAGTATATGTAGGTGTATGATTTGATTAGTTGAAGTGTGGCTTTTGTATTGAAGACATGCGAGATTGAAAGAATCCAATTTTTGTGTGAGTATAGTGTTGTGGATTGTTACCAGAAGCAGTTCCGACAGTGCAGACTATTTTTCAATTGTGGATTGTCTTTATCTTTCTTTCTTCTTTGGTAGTGAGCCTTTTGGGGCAGTGAGCCCTATAGCAATGAGCCTTTCTAGGCAATGAGCACTTTTTCAATGAGCCATCCTTTGTAAAAATCACCTTAATCAATGTCTATATATTGAGAATTAGCATTCTTCATGGTTTTTCCCTTCTTGGTTTTTCCACATAAATTCTGGTGTTTCTTGTGTCTGATTTGTTTTGTGTATATGCTTTGATGTTTTATCAATTCTTCTAATTGTTCTGGATCTGTTAATTAAGTCTAAATTTTTTTTTATTGTCAACTGATTCAATTCCCCCTCTCATTTGCCTGGATATTTAACAATTGGTATCAGAGATTTGGTTCCTTGATATAAAGCTTAAACACTTGAGGTAGATCTTGATCCAATGGCACACAAATTATCCATTCCTATCTTTAAAGGATTTGATTATAGTTTTTAGAAAGTAAAGATGAGGGGTTATTTGGTTTCTCTGGGTTACAACACTTGGAAGGCTATGGAGACTAAGTATGTTCTACCATCGAATGGTCTTAACACTCTGGATGAGATTCAAGCCTATGAAGAAAATTAAAAAGCAAGGTATGCTATCTTTAGTGTATTATCAAAAATTGAATTGACAAAGATCATTTCTTTGAATACTACTTATGAGGTTTGGGAGAATCTGAAAGACATTTATGAAGGAAATGAGAGAGTTAAGCTAACAAAGAGACTAACAACTAAGTGAAGATATGAAAATTTGAAGATGAAAGAAGGAGAAGACATTGTAAGATGTTTTGAGAAGGTTGACATCACAGTGAATGAAATCAGAGAACTTGGAGGCACCTTGAATGATGAAGATGTGATTGAAAAAATCCTAATGACATTATCAGTAAGCTACAGTGATAAGATCTCAGCTATTGAAGAAACCTATGATCCAAACAAGTTCACCAGAGAGAAGATTTTTGGTACCTTGATTGCATTTGAAGAAAATTTGGAAAGGACAAACAAATCAGAGACCACATTCAAAGAATCTAAAGATGGTCCGGAGGATGAAGAGAGTTTGGATGAAATGGAAGCAAACTTTGTAAGAAAACTAAAGAAATGCACTGCCAAGTAAAAAGGTATGTTACCCTTTAAGTGTTTTAGATGTGGAAATATTGGTCATATTGCAACTAGATGTCCAAAAAAGGGAGCTAGACAAAAATTTAGGGAGAACAAGAGAAAATTCAATAAGAAAGCCTATTATGTTAAGGATGATGTTGGCATTTTAGATGTTGAATTAAACTATGAGGATGGTGATTGTTTGTTTCTAGTAGAAAAGGATGTTCCCAAGTTTGATATTTTTAAGGCTATTGCTAATGCATTTCATGCTAGAAGAGATAAGAATGAGTGGTTGATTGATAGTGGATGTCCAAATCATATGACTAGTGATAAGAGTAAGTTTATAATGCTTGAAAAATATGATGGAGGTTATGTTAGGTTTGGAGATGGTCAGACAACATAAATTATTGGGATTGGTTCAATTCCTTTTCATGGAAAACATAACATTGATAATGTTTATGTGAAGGGATTGCATCATAATCTCTTGAGTGTTGGATAGATGTGCAAAAATGGATACAATATTATCTTTTAGGACAATGGATGTGAAATCCAAAAGGAATCTAGAATGGTTATTGTAGTTGGAAGAAGGACAAATGGAAATATGTATCAATTGGAAGGAGCTACAAAACATTGCTTGATATCACAACTGGATGACAGTTGGATATGGCACCGAAGGATGTGTCATATCAATTTTGACAACCTGGTGCAGATCAGTTCGAAGAGTGCAGTACGAGATTTATCTAGATTGACTAAATAAGAGAATAAAATTTGCAAGGAATGTCAAGTAGGAAAGCAGACTAGAAGAACATTCAGAGGAAAGGAGTACTTATCCACTGGATTTCTAGATCTAGTTCGCATAGATCTTTATGGTCTGATCCAAACAAGGAGCCTACAAGGTGAGAGGTATTTTATGTAATTGATTGGTGATTATTCTAGAATGACTTGGGTTGCATTTCTAAGAGAGAAATATGAAGCATTAGAAAAGTTTAAGATATTCAAGGCAAAATATGAGAATGAGGTTGATAGGAAAATCAAGTGTTTAAGGTCTAACAAAGGAGGAGAATTCATTCCGGATGATTTCAATGACTTCTATGACAAGTATAGCATCAAAAGACAATTATCTGTCCCCCAGACACCATAGCAGAATGGTGCAGTTGAAAGGATAAACCGAACTATACAAGAGGCAGTTAGAACTGTGATGAAAGGAGCAAAGTTACCAGAAGTTTACTGGAGAGAAGCAATTCATATAGCAGCATACACTCTTAACAAAAAAATTTATCGGAGGAAATATGGTAAGATATCTTATGAAATTTGGTATGGTAGAACTCCGATAATGAAATATTTCAAATTATTTGGAAGCAAGTGCTATATCCAAAGAGATGAGGATAATCTTGGAAAGTTTGAAATCAAAGTAGATGAAGGCATATTCTTGGATTATTCAACAAAGAGCAAAGCATATTGATGTTACAATAAAAGGTTGAATAATATTGTTGAAAGGGCAAGTGTAAAGGTTGATGAAAGTACCACAAAGGAATTAAAAATTGTAGCAAGATATGAATTTGATGAGCCTAAAGAAGAGAAAAAGAAAGAAGAAAGCAGAAGTGAAGAAAAGAATTATCAAGATGCTCAAGCATTTGCATCCAAGACTCCAGGTCATGTCTGGAAGAATCATTTAGAAGAATAGATTATCGGAGATGTAGACACCCATTTCTGTCCACTTGATTAAAAAAAAAAAATTTAATAAAAGTGGACAAGCCACTAAACTTATATTTTATTAAATTTAAGAGTTGAAAATACATAACGGGTTCAAAGGGCATACCAGTAGGAAAGAACCTGCAAGAAAACCTTCGGTTGTGGCCTGAAAAAGAGAAAAAACTAAAATTTAGATCCCCATATACCCAATTACATATCTAAGTTTGATCACCCTCCCATTACAGAGCGTTATCAGAATACACCTAACACCATCCAAAAAACCCCATAGACCCATTACATACTTGATATAAACACCCTCCCCTTACATGATTCTTCGAAGATGCTTATCATTCTCCATATGACCCAAAAAGAATTTTGAAAACTTGTAAAAAAGGGGAAGACAGCATGCTTCCATGCTTGACAAGATTTTGTAGCACGTGCTCAACACCATAATGTCCAACAGGCATGTAGAAAACCACCCCTTATGTCCCATGAACAACAATACTTCTTGCCAAAAAGAGGAAGGAACCAGATGGAAGCATACCCCTGCTCAAAAAACTTACGGGAAAAACCTATTACACTCAAATAGAAACCCAAGATCATGTTGTCAAGTAAATGAGAGCCATGAGCTAGGCCCTTCTAATGGCGGAGAGGAAGGAGGCACCATCTGTATAGGAGGTATCCAGACTGGCAAAGCTTGAACATTAGACAATGCTTCTAAAAGAAAATGCAATCCTCCAAAAACATTAACCACTGCAGCCAAATAATCTGGTGATATATGATCTAAAAGGGCTGCCAATTCAAATAATGTGTCATCATATATGTTAGATATTAGCCCATTCCTTAAAACTGAAAGGAGTTCCCCATGCCACCCAGAGGATAATAACTGAGAACGAGTAATAAAACCAGCATATGCAAAATTACCAAAATCAAAGCGGTAATTAGAGAGAGCATTATCCAAATCAACTAAAGAGTAAAAGTGTGGGTTGAAATATGTATCACAAATTGCCCTAACCATAGCAGAATCCAAAAGCACATCCATACATATAGTGAGAAACGAAGATGCAATATCAGCAAGGAAACAACCTGGGTTATCCATACTTGATTAAAATATTACTTAGTACTTATTTGATTATTTAACCATTGTTCAATTATTAATTAAATTAATATTTAGTTAATTCATCTTAACCCTCTTCTCCTTTTAATTAAATAAATTATTCAATTTATTTGATTTAATTCACTTAACCAAATTAAGACAATTAATTAAATAAATAAAGCATATTTGTTTAATTAACCCCCCTCTTGCAATTAAATAAATTATTCCCCAAAATCCCATCCCTCACATTTAAATAAATAAATATTTATTTAAAATCCTAAATTCCTCACCCACTTTCACTTTCTAGAAAATGCAAGTTGCACACTGTTGGCATATGCACACTCCAATGAGACATTGTATGTGATTGAAGGTTTTGTCATTGATGGCAACCTTGCAATCCTATGGCACCGGCAAGACATCATACCAGCAAAGCATTACACCGACAAGATAGTGCACTGGCATCAATAGATCACACTCTACACCGACACTCAGGACACCAGCATCGACACAGAAGAAAACAAGTATACCGACACAGAGGCCGATAGGATTTTTGTTATACAATATTTTGTTTATTATTGTAAGCCGACTTGGCAAATTATAAAATGACTCTTATATATAAAGGAGATCATTGTAGACATTTATATAAGAGAAATAGGAGCATTAACGAAACTATTAGGCAGACCTAATGTGCAAAATATACGTCAAAAGGTATATGTAAAGAACTGAGCAGGAATCGGTATTGAATCTGGCATTGAAGATGCTATTGTAAAGCAGTACAAGTTATTGGATTAGTATAATCCTTATTTGTAAGTCAGTGTGACTTCCCATTGAGCAGTGAGCTCTAGGCAGTTGGCCTTCCTGCATGTGCAGGCCCCTATTGTAAGTAATATTCTCTTATTGGCCAGTGAGTGAATATTGTGGGTCACAAATCCCACCAAGGTTTTTCCCACACCGATTTTCCTCATTAACATCTTGTGTTATGGTGTACTTTTCATGTGGATGTTCTTGATTCTGTTTATTGCATTATTTCTTGCATACCGGTACACTGTTATATTATGTTCTGCATGTTTTAACTTAAGAAATTTCTATTACCGGTCAGATACTGATTCACCCCCCCCCTCAATATCTGTGGGACCCCTAACAATTGGTATCAAAGTCTGGTCCTCTATTTTCAGAAGCCTAATAGCTTGAGGAAGATCTTGACACCAGTAAAGATGGAAAATCTGATGAAGCAACTTGAAGGAGCTCTTACAAACTATGATGCAGAGAAATTGAAAAATATCAAATTAGAAGATGATTTAAGGGCAGCTCAGGATATCATTTAGGCACTTCAAGAAAATTTTACTATTGCAAGAAATAAAAGAAGAGAACTTTGTGAAAAATTGCAAAATGAGAATGATGAAAAGGAATCACTTAATGATATGATAAGCAAGTTGAAACAAGAGATCGTGCAACAAAAAATGAAATGCAGGATATGACTATGAGATTTTGCAAAGAGATTGAGGACAGGAAGAAGAATGAAGAAGAATTGACCAAAAGACTAAGTGATGCAACAAATGAGAACACAAGACTTAGCTATGAAAATGACATGTTGAAGACAGATTTGATGCATACTCAGAATGACTCAAATGAACTGATGAGACAAAAAGAAATCTTGGAAAGAGAACTGGAAACTGCAAATCAACACAAATAAAAATTTAAGAAAAGCTTAGAGGAACTTGGTACCTTGCTGAAGAATCAAAAACCTAAAGGTGACACTTCTGGAATTGGCTTTGAAGTTGGTGAAAGCTCTGGTATTGCAAATACTCAGGATCACAGCAAATCGGTAAGACAACCTAATGCTTATAAACTCAATGGAAAATGCTTTAACTGTAATAAGTATGGTCATAGAGAAAATGAATGTAGATCTAGGAATTATCAGAATATCAACACACCCACTAGTCAATGTTCAAAATGCAACAAAGTTGGTCACAACTCTGAAAATTACAGAATGAATGTGAGATGTTATGTTTGTGGAAGATTCGGACATTTATCAAATCAATGCAGAACACAAACTGGCATAGGTTATGGGAAAGCTATTCAGAAGAATAATGTAACTTGTTATGCATGTAACAAGATCGAGCATATTGCTAAATTTTGTAGAAGTAAAGGAACACTGGTAGACATCAAAAGTGCTAGCTTGAAAGGTAAAGAAAAAGTTGAAGAGGTTAAACAAGAATTCTCAAAACAATGGATTAGAAAAGTTGATCTAAATATTGAGAATACTCCTCCACCGGTAGAACCAACCAATGCTTCACCGGCAGGACAAAGTGATGCTTCACCAGAAGGACAAAGCAGTGCTCCACCGGCAGGAAGTTCTTCATCTAATTGAAGAAAATTTCCTTGAGGGTTTGGCAATCTATTGATATATGTGTTAATTATTCCCTCGGTTAGAGATAAGAAGTTGAAAATTATCTATTACCGGCAAACAATGTTAAGTGAATACTTAACCGGCATGCAATTAATGTGGTAGATGGCGAAAAGACATTATAAAAGTAACATTTTGGCTCCATTTAATTTCACTGTGATTTCAAATTTTTTAGAGAGCGTGAAGATTTCGAGCTAAGGCATTTCGAACAAGAAGAAAGCACACTCCAAGCAATCATCCATCCAAGGTAGTAAAAGGTATTTAATCATGGCATCCACCTCTGCAATTGAATACATAGAAAACCCTACTGTTGTTGAAGTAATAAAAAGACCTAGGCCCGTATTTCAGTTAGTTCCCAAGATAGCAAAGAAGGATGATACCTTAGGTGGCTTTTCTCAAATTTCTAAGGGAGTTGTATATGCTGAAGACCCCAGAATGTACATCCACTACAACATTGAAGAGTTAGGAGATGAGGAAATTAAAACCATTTATAAAATTGTGATATGTGATAATACCGGCAATGTTAAAGATGAACACAAGATTATTGAGACCCTAGGATTTACAGAAATCCTTAGCATTCTTGAATTTCCAAAGGATGTGATTAGGATAGTCTTAAGAAAAGTACATGGAGAATTTTTCTAGTTAGATGCAATCCATAAGATCACCAAGGAAGCTGTGAAAACTATCACAGGGTTACCGACCACCGGTAAGAGACCAGATAAAAACAAGAAGGTTCCCAATGACCTAGTTATAAACCTAACTAGTGCAACATTCGGCAAGAGGTCTCTAAGGGTTAATGATGTAAAAGATATCAATCTGAGATTCATCAGTATGATATTAGGTTATAAAGCCACTCATGCTAATAGACTTAATTTAGTTTCAAGTTTATGCATTAAGAGTGCTTATGATATGGTAACAGATAATGCAAAAATTGACATATGTGAATGGTTAAAGGATGAACTAATTGACAACCTTGGAAAGATCAAGATGGACAAGAAAGGAACTTTCAGATTTGGAAATCTGTTAGTATGCCTAATGCTACACATAACAAAATAGGTTCCCGGTATAGGTTACAAAGAACTTGGATATGACATACTGGTAGGAAAATAATTGACTGAACTATTCAATAACATGGGTGAGAACAAGAAAAACAATATTAATGACTTCTTTCAAGCATTAAAGACCAAAATGAAGAAAAGAGTAAGGTTATCTCAGAAAATAGTAGACAAATACAAAGATGATATATGCTTTATCATTAAGAAAGATGAAATCTGGATGGAAGCGGTCATCCCAAGGACAATTTGGGTAACCAAGATGGGCTATGAAACAGATGATCACATAGTTGAAACATATGCTAAAGCACTTTTGGAAGCCCCCAATGAACCTAAGGAAGAAGTATTTGGTAGTGTTGACACTATAGAAAGCCAAATACAATCAAAGAAAAGAGTAAAGAAGGTTGAGGCATTTGTAAGGAAAGGGTCCAGACAAGCAAAATCCATTAAGGAAGATGTATTGAAGAAAGCCGACATAACAGAGGATGAGTTGGCAGCTCCACAACCTGAAACTCACCTATCACCAGTAGGTACTTCTTTGAAAGGTGACATGCCAGCAACTTTTAAAAGATTTGTAAGAAAAAGGGATCCCTCACCGGCAGCCACACCTTCACCTAGGAGAACAAGGCAAAAGCAACAAGTAGTGAGATCTTTGGTTAGAAAGGCCACACCAAAGAAGAAACTGACACCTAAGAAGAAGAAAAGGATAAATAGAGACTTGGCCCCTCTTGATATACTGCTAAATGAAATCACAGAGGAAGGTAAACTGAAGAACATAGAGAAAATCTATGACACTCTAATAGCTGATGAAAAAGAGCAAGTTGAGAACAGTGTTATATTGCATATGGACATGCATAAGAAATTTTTGATGGAAGTAGTAAATGAAATTCCTGATGAATTATTCAAAAGGCTAGAGGCAAGAAGACGGGCAATGATAGAATTGGATAAGAAAATAAAAATTGAGAAGCTACTTGTTGTATATCCGATAAACTCTCCAAAATAAATTGATAATTTTATTGCTCAAGCAAACCGGTCAGTATTCTCTACTGCACACCGGCATATTTCACTAATGGTAGGAAGAGTTAATGAAGTGATAGAGGAAACAGAAGATGGATGGGATATATTCCTAGTTGAAAAAGAAAAACAAGAAGAGTACAGGAACCCTAAACCTATAAAGGTATATCAGAAAGATAGAGACAAGGGGAAAGGTAAAGTTGGTGGACCACCAAGCATCAAAGTTAAAGACAACCTACCCCCACCAGTGAAAATAACAACTACTGAAGATCAACCGGTAGCTGAAAGTATGGATGTAGAGGATAACAATCCTAATTCAGAAGTCCTATATACTGTGAATGTTGATACTCAGAAGATCAACATAATAGTAGACAAAGATACAACTGACAAGTCAGATATGGCTAATGAGCCTCCAGTAGCAAGTGAAACAGAGAAACCGGCAGAAGATACAGAGAAAAAGGTAGAGACTGAGTCACAGACTGAGACAACACAACATACAAAGAAACCAACAGAGCTAAAGGCTCCAAAACAACATTAACTGGAATAGGTACATAAGGAAACAGTGCCACCGGTAACTAATGAAGTAGGAAAACCAGTGCTTAAAGAAATGTAGACACAAACTGACCTACCAAAGGTCAATACAAGCATGGTTACTTCCACCGGTACTCAGATTATTGGATCATCATCAGCATTCAAATCAACAAATGTGACTGAGGTATTACTTGATTCTATCAAGAAAATAACTGACTGTAGCTCACAGGCTTACAAAGCAATTGATGATTCTATACCAATTTTGAAGGTAATAGCTCCCAATTGTAATATAGATAATAAAGATTCTTTAGGAAAATTGGATACATTGTGTAAATATATCTCAGAAAACATTGAGAAAATAAAGGAAGAGTCAGTGAAGGATAAGGTAGAAATTGAAAAATAGAAATTCTTTGATGAGGAAATAAAGAAGTGTAATAGAGATTTTGACACACTTCTACCGGAACTATGTAATTTGTTAAAAGAATACAAAAATTTGTATGAAGATACTTGTATAACAAACTTTTTGACTGTAGATATTGACAAGAAAATGAGCAAGGCACGGGATGAGATAAATAAACTTGTAGACAGCTTTGTCAACTCACCCGATACACTATCAGTTTTTGAAGAGAAGATAGCAAATTTTGAGGAAGAACTACTCAAATTGGAAAGAGAGAAAGAAAGAATAATAAATAAGGAAAAACATTTGAGATCTAAACTAAGTCCAAGATTGGACTATTTAGCATCTCTGCGAAAGGAAATTTCTGAGGCATTAACATAGGGAAGCAAAACACCAGTAAAGCATTTGTAGCATCTCACCAGTACAATGAAGAGAACTGAGATAGCAATAAAGGATAGTAAGAAGCTTATGGATACTATAAACTTGATTTTGGGAGATCTTTTTTAGATTATAACTACCCAGCTACAAGGTTGAGGTTATGAATAGATGAAACCACAAACTCTATTGACATCTTGACAACCTTTGTCATTGATGCCAAAGGGGGAGTAGTGGGATGAGAAAATTCAAAACACAGGAATCATATGCTCAGGGGGAGCTCTCACATTTTTGGTAAACATTTTTCGTAACATTTTTTGGACTAAACATTTTTGGATACTTTTTGAATTTCTCATGAGTGTTGCCATCAATGCCAAAGAGGGAGATTGTTGGCATATGCACACTCCAATGAGACATTGTATGTGATTGAAGGTTTTGTCATTGATGGAAACCTTGCAATCCTATGGCACCAGCAAGACATTATACCAGCAAAGCATTACATCAACAAGATAGTGCACTGGCATCAGCAAATCACACTCTACACCAGCACTCAGGACACCGGCATTGGCACAGAAGAAAACAAGTATACCAGCATAGAGGCCAATAGGATTTTTGTTATACAATATTTTGTTTATTATTGTAAGCTGACTTGGCAAATTATAAGCTAACTGTTCTTCGAAACAACGCTTAAAATCGCATTGTCTCAAAGAGGGGCAAAATGTAGACACCTAAAAATGGTCAACGCTTGCGAAGTCATACTTTAACATTTACGCATTGCCTCATTTTAGGTTTTGCACCGCATTAACATTTCTCCTATGATTTGTACTTGGTTTTTATCATTTGCAAGCATCGAGTCATTCTTCTACATTCTTCATTTATCTCGCTCTCGAATTTGGTCTTGTCGACAATACTATCCAATCATGATTTTGATCAATTTTATCCTGTCGCATCAATGTGCATACTCATTTGTCACCATTTTGGACATCATCAATCCTAATTAGGGTTTTGTCCTCCTGTCAATCTTGCAATCGATTTTGTCATCGATCGTTGTCCTCTTATCAATCTTGTCATCTGGCGATCGATTTATCATCAATCCTTATCATTTTCAATCTTGTCGTTTAACGATCGATTTGTCATCGGTTGTTGTCATGTTCGATCTTGTCATTTTGCGATCGATTTGTCATCAATCATGGTCATTTTCAATATTGTTGTTTTGCAATCTATTTTGTCATTGATTCTTGTCCTCTTGTTCGATCTTGTCATTTTGCGATCGATTTGTCATCGATCGTTGTTTGTCTCAATTATGTCAATTTGGATCAATTTGTCATTGTTCCTCGTCAATTGGCGCATTTATCAGTCAAATCATTTATCACATTGGTCATTTATCAATTCAAAATCATGATCGATATCAATTATCTTTCATCAAGACCTAATTCATCTTCTAGGGTTTCGTGATTTCATCATTTAACCTGGTTTGTCATTTCCTCCTTTAGGATTAATAAATTATTTATTTATCCTAAGTCTTCTCATTACAATTAAATGTTCATTTAATTGGCTAATTATTCCTCTTTGTGAATTAATTAATAAATGACAAATTATTAATTAATTTACCTAATTTCTAATTTCTATCAATTTCTTAATTCCTAAATTCTTAATTCTCTAATTTCCTAATTTTCTAATTCCTAATTTCAATTTCCTCCTATTTCTCTCCTAAATTCATGGAAATGACATGTCAATTTGTCATAAATTTGTCATAATTGACAATCAATCAATTTTGACATAGAAGTTTGTCATAATTTGTCATAAATTATCAATCAACAAATTTTGCATAGAAAGTGCATAATTTGTCACAATTTGTCATAATTGACATAATTGATTTGCAATTTCCATTTGAATTGAATCATGCTAATCTTGTCATCTCTCCAATTCTTCTATAAATTGGATGATCTTCATCAATCAAAGCTAATTGGTAATCAGACTATCGAATTTCTAGTCAATCATATTTCGAGTACTCTTGATCAAAAATCTTGTCTACTTGCTTTCAATTATGTGTGTGCACTTGTAGGTGAGATCCACAACCAAACCATTGGAAGAGGAAAGAAGAACAATGGAGCTGCATGAAGGAGCATTCAAATCACACCTTTGGTTTGCTTAATTCTAGTTTTGAATGCTTTTTGTTTCATGTCTCTATTGAGTGTTGTTTAGGATAGATCATTGCAGTTATGCTTTTGTGATTGAGCTAAAGATTGGTTAATATTTATTTTGTTTGTGATGATTTCCTATTTCCTAACGTACAGTATGTGATTGAAGGTTTTGTCATTGATGGCAACCTTGCAATCCTATGGCACCGGCAAGACATTATACCAGAAAAGCATTACATCGACAAGATAGTGCACTAGCATCAGCAAATCACACTCTACACCAGTACTCAGGACACCGGCATTGGCACAGAAGAAAACAAGTATACCGGCACAGAGGCCAATAGGATTTTTGTTATACAATATTTTGTTTATTATTGTAAGCTGACTTGGCAAATTATAAAATAACTCTTATATATAAAGGAGATCATTGTAGACATTTATATAAGAGAAGTAGGAGCATTAAGGAAAATATTAGGCAGACCTAATGTGCGAAATATAGGTCAAAGGGTATATGTAAAGAACTGAGCAGGAACCGATGTTGAATTTGGCATTGAAGATGCTATTGTAAAGCAGTACAAGTTATTGGATTAGTATAATCTTTATTTGTAATTCAGTGTGACTTCCCATTGAGCAGTGAGCTCTAGGCAGTTGGCCTTCCTGCATGTGCAGGCCCCTATTATAAGTAATATTCTCTTATTGGCCAGTGAGTGAATATTGTGGGTCACAAATCCCACCAAGGTTTTTCCCACACTGGGTTTCCTCATTAACATCTTGTGTTATGGTGTACTTTTCATGTGGATGTTCTTGATTCTGTTTATTGCATTATTTCTTGCATACCGGTACACTGTTATATTATGTTCTGCATGTTTTAACTTAAGAAATTTCTATTATCGGTTAGATACTGATTCACCCCCACCCTCTCAGTATCTGTGGGACCCCTAACACACACTAACCCTTCTCCTAATCATGTCTAAACCCCTATTATTAGCCTAACAACCCTCTAAGTGTTTTAACATTCCTAAACTAACGGATTAGTGAATAGTCACTTCACAAAACATTTAAGGCTCTTACAAAGTCTTAAAGGCCTTCTCCCTTCCACAAGCAAGCCCACATGGGTCTTTGACCAAACCTAACCTACCTTTTGTTGGATATTGTCATGCATTGCTACTGCTAGGATATGTTGTTATCATTGATGTCAATATATTCCTATGTATTGTTTTGGTGATTACTGATAGGGAGGATCTTATGATCCAGTTTGTAGTGTTGGTTTGCTTATCATTGTTTTGCAGAGTTTAGTATATCCTCCAGTATATTCCGGTGTGATCAGATTCGGTGTTGATCTTTTGGGATATTACTTGTGATGGTCTTGTGTATCCTCATTTCATATGGATCATGATTTGGTACTCCACGAGTTATCTTTCTTCATGACAAATGTTGATTGGTTGTGTTCTTGAGCTTTCAAACGTTGACCAATGAAGATTTGAAAAGTGGTGTTGGTCCAGTTGTTCCTAATGATTCTAATGTACTTGCTAGTGTTTCCTAGTCATGTCCTATTTTTTTTGGCAATCCACATCGATTGTTGTGTGATTTTTTGGTGGTTTCTATCAACCGATGATGATTTGCGTGTTATATGGTATTTCTAGTGGTGTAGCATGTTATGGTTGATCTTGGCATGATTTTTGGTGGATTTGTGCATTTGGGAATTTGATTTAGGACCATGTTATGCTATGTAAATCATTATATTGGTCTGGTGGTCAATCTTTGTATCATGTGATATAATTTTGTAATTTAGGGTTGAGGGTTTAGTCAACCTTATTGTCAAGGTTGATGAATTGTATATATAGGTGATATAGTCATGTAGTTTGTGTGTTGATGTTGTGTCTGTATTATTAGAGAGAGGTTTGTGTGTGAACAAGTGATTTATCCTTTAGTGTTGAGTTTGAGGTGAGATTGGTGTTGTAGGGCAGACATTTGTGCTTAACTGGAACTATAATCTGGCATTTGGAGATGCTATTCTTTTAGTTCATTTCTTTTGGATTGTAGTCTAAATCTTATTGTAAGTCAGTGAGACTTCCTTGAGGGTTGTAGCCTTCTAGGCCATTATCATTTAAGAAGTGATCTCTAGGCAGTGTTCCTGAATTCATGCGCATTCCTTATTGTAATATTTTTATATACTAATGCAGATTATCATCTTACTGTGGGTAGGTTTCCACCATGGTTTTTCCTTTAACTGGGTTTTCCACGTCAAAATCTTGGTGTTGTGTATTATACTTATCTGTCTTATTATTGCAGTTTATCAGATATGTTTTTTGTGGTCGAGTTTGTTATTCTGGTGAAGACTGATTCACCCCCCCCTCTCAATATTACCTCTTGGTTGCTGCTAACAATTGGTATCACAGCTAGATCCTTTGGTAGAAGCTTAATCGCTTGAGGAGATCTGAGATGGCAGCTCAAGGTGTAATATTTAAGAAGGACATTCTAAGATTTGATAGAATTAACTATGCTATATGGAAAGACCAGATGGAAGTGCACTTGAAATGACTTGGTGAAGATTATTGGAAGATTATATAGAATGTCTATGTTGTTCCTTAGAATGGACCATCTACTCTTGATGAGGTCAAGGAAGTTGAACATAATATTAGAGTGAAGGAAGCATTGCTTAGTGCCTTAACTCATTTTGAGATGAATAATGTAATGGGACTTCAGACCACACATGAGATCTGGGTAAAGCTTGAGGTGTTGTATGAAGGTGATAAACAAGTGAAGGTTGCTAAGTTGCAGATTTTAAAAGGAAAGTATGAGACATTGAAGATGGGAGATGATGAGAACATACACTCTTTTATGGCTAAGGTGAATGACATTGTCCTAGGTATCAAATGTATTGGTGGAACTATTGAGGAAGATAAAAAAATTGCTAAGGTTTTGAGATCTTTGCCTCCTACCTATAAACATAAGGTTGTTGCTATTGATGAAATCCATAGTGTGACTATTGTGACAAGAGATATGCTAGTTGGAAAGCTTGCTGCATTTGAGCTGAGTGAATTTGGAGAATCACATGGAAAGTTTGAGATAACATTCAAAGCATCTGCATCTATATCCAAAAAGCAGAAACATGATCTTGATGAGTGCAGAATATCTAGATATGAAAGAGAGAGAAGAGATGTGGAAGAGAAAGAAAGGGATCTAGATGAACTTGAAGCTCTGATTGCCCGAAGATTGCCTAAAGGTGCCGGTAAGTATGATGGAAATTTTCCTTTGAAATTTTTCTCTTGCAATAAGATAGGACATTTTGCTTCTAGATGCTTAGAGAGAATGGCTAAGTATGAAAGGTATGATAAGTTTTATAAGCATGATAGGAATGATAGATATGAAAAGCATGAGAAGTATGACAAGTCTTACAAGCCTAACCAAAAGTTTAGAAATCAGAAGAACTATTATTATGTTGTTGATGAAGGTCTTACAAATGAAGAATCTAAAGGAGATGAAGTTGTATTCCTTGTCATTAAGGAAGATGGACCTGTACCTGTTGATTCCACTAGATGTACTATTGAGGAGAAAGCTTTAGCTTCTAAAGTTGAAGAGAAAGATGATTGGGTAATTGATAGCAATTGTTCACATCATATGACCAGTGATAAAACCAAATTTGTGAGTATGAAAATATATGATGGTGGAATAGTTAGATTTAGAGATGACAAAGTCTGTGCAATATGTGGGAGAGGTTCTATTTATTTTGATGGTAAGCATAACACTAATGATTTCTTATATGTTGAAGGTTTGAAGCATAATCTTTTGAGTGTTACATAGATGGTTGATAAGGGTTATGATCTACAATTCAAGGATGGTAAATGCAAGATCTTGAATGCCTCTGGTATAGAGATTGCATCTGGAACTAAGACTGAAGGTAACATTTTTCATTTGAATGTTGGTTAGAAAAACTGTTTAATTGCTCAAATTAATGAGAGTTGGTTGTGGCATAGGAGAATGTGTCATGTGAATTTTGATTCAATGATTAAGATTTGTTCTACACATGATGTTAGAGATCTACCTAAGATTTTTAAGCTTGCTACTCTGGTATGTAAGGAATGTCATTTGGATAAGAAAACAAGAATTTCTTTCAAAAGAAAATAGTATACATCATAAGGACTACTAGATCTTGTACATACTAACCTATGTGGACCTACAAATGTTAGAAGTGTGCAGGGTGATAGATATTTCATGTTGCTAATTGCTGATTATTCAAGGGTGATGTGGGTTGTCTTTTTGAAGGATAAATCAGAAGCATTTGACAAATTCAAGATAATCAAAACTAGGGTTGAGACCGAGTCTAGATTGAAGGTGAAGTGTCTAAGATCTAATAGAGGTGGAGAATTCTATTCCAGTGAGTTCAATTCATTCTATGAGAAGCATGGGATTAGAAGACAATTATCTACTCCTAGAACCCCTCAACAGAATGGAGTCGTTGAGAGGAAGAACAAAACTATTTTGGATACTGCAAGAACCGTCCTGATTGAAGGAAATGTTCCAAAGATTTACTGAAGAGAATCCATTAGCATTGTTGTTTATACATTCAATAGAGTTCACATCAAAGGTGATACTGGTAAGACCCTTTATGAGCTTTGGTTTGGTCATGTTCCTACTGTGAGATATTTCAGAGTATTTGGTAGCAAATGTTATATCAAAAGAGATGAGGACATAGGAAATTTTGATGCTAAAAATGATGAAGGTATTTTATTGGGATATTCAACAAAGAGCAAGGCCTGCTAGTGCTACAATAAGAGACTAAGAAAGATAGTAGAAAGTGCAAATGTGAAGGTGGATGAGAACCTTGGGAAAGAGATTAGAGCATTTGGTTATGATGATGGTCAACATATTGTTTTAATGCCTATTTAGCTTGAAGAGCCTAACCAAAATGATCTGGTAGAAATTGTGAATCCGGATGTTGTTAGTTAAGGAGTGCAGGAACCTAGAAACTAGAAAAATCAGACGACTCCAAGGTATATAAGATTGAATAATTCTGAAAATCAAATTATTGGTGATAAGAATAAAGATGTGATGACTAGAAAAAGGTTAGTTGTTGAAGAAGTATGTTTGATTTCCAAATTTGAACCTAAAGATGTTGTTGAAGCCTGTAAAGATGAGAGTTGGATGAGAGTTATGGAAGAAGAACTAGATCATATTGAAAAGAATAACACTTGGGAACTTGTGCCTACACTTAAGGATAAGAATGTTATTGGTACTAAATGGGTATTCAAAAATAAATCAAATGAAGCCAGTGAAGTTGTCATAAATAAAGCTAGACTGGTATGCAAAGGATATTCACAACAAGAAGAGATTGATTATGAGGAGAATTTTTCTCCAGTTGCCAAACTTGAAGTTGTTAGACTATTGCTTGCTTATGCTTATAAAAATTTCAAAGTAAATTAGATGGATGTAAAATCTTCCTTTTTGAATGGTGATCTTGAGGAAGAAGTTTATATTGAACAACTTGATGGGTTTCCACTGTCAAATGATGGAGACATGGTATGTAAGTTGAAGAAAGCTCTTTATGAAATGAAACAAGCTCCTAGAGCCTGGTATGCTAGACTAGATAAATACTTGTTGAAATTAGGATTTAGTAAAGGTGTTGCTAACACCAATATGTACATTAAAATAGAAAATGATAACATCCTGACTGTTGAATTCTTTGTTGATGATATAATCTTTGGTGGTGATGATAACTTGAGCATGAAGTTTATTGGTGATATGCAGAAAGAATTTGATATGTCTATGATTGGTGAAATTAAATTTTTCTTAGGTTTGCAGATTGTACAGAATGGAAAAGGTATATTCATATCTTGAACTAAGTATGTGAAGGGATTGTTGAAGAAGTTTGGATTAGATGACTCCAAACCGGTTGGAACTCCTATGGTGACCAGTTGTCCAAGAATGATGAATCTCCTAAAGCTAATTAGAGTTTGTACAGATCTATGGTTGGTGGACTGTTGTATCTTACTCAAGCTAGGCCGGATATTATGCATGTTGTGTGCATGACAGCTAGATATCAAATTGATCCTAAAGAGAATCATGTCACTGTTGTGAAGAGGATATTCAGATACCTAAAGGGAACTATAGACTACGGATTATGGTATCCTAGGAATGATGATTTTATGCTTTGTGCTTATATTGATGTTGATTGGGTTGGTGATGTTGATGACCAGAAGAGCACTTCCAATGGAGCATTCTTTTTAGGTAAGAAATTGGTTTCATGGGCTAGCAAGAAACAAGATTTAGTGTCTTAATCTACTATTGAAGATGAGTACATTGTTGTTGCTAGTAATTGCACTCAGGTAGTTTGGGTGAAGCAAATGTTCAAGGATATAAAAGTTATTTATGATGAACCTACTATTATATACTGTGATAATTCCAATGCTATTAACATCTCAAATAATTTAGTGCAACATTCAAATACTAAACATTTGGCAATCAAATATCATTACTTGAAAGAGAAAATCGGTGAAGAGAAGGTAAAGTTGGAGTATGTATTTGCAAAAGAATAAATTGCTGATATTTTCAATAAACCTTTGCCTACAGATACATTTTTCTATTTGAGAGACAAGTTAGGGGTATCCACCCCTCCTGATGAGAACTAGATGCATTGAGTTGCATCAATCCGGTGGATTTCAAAGCTTTATCTCTTTATCTAGATTGGTGAGATGGTGTTGCTCCTCTGCTGGAGTAGTTTGTATTTTATGGAGAGAGATTCATGTTTTTGTTTGGTTTTCTATTTTGAGAGCTTTGGCATTGCTATCAAAGGGGGAGACAGATCATGTGAAAAAATTCTTTCTGAGTCTTGATCTTAGGGGGATTTTGCTGGAGATATCTTCTTTTCTTTTGCATTGACTATTTTTCACATCCTTATGTTGCCATCCATGCCAAAGGGGGAGATTTTTGGATATTGTCATGCATTGTTTCTGCTAGGATATTTTGTTGTCAATGATGTCAACATATTCTTGTGTATTGTTCCGGTGATTAGTGATAGGGAGGATCTTATGATCCACTTTGTAGTGTTTGTTTTTTGGTCACTATTTTGAAGAGTTCAGTATATCCTCTGATATATTCTGATGTGATTAGATCTGGTGTTGAAATTTTGGGATATTTCTTATGATGGTCTTGTGTATCCTCATTTCAGATGGATCATGATTTGGTACTCCGCAAGCTATCTTTCTTTGTGACAGTTGTTGATTGGTTGTGTTCTTGAGCTTTCAGATGTTGACTGATGAAGATTTGAAAGTGGTGTTGGTGCAGTTGTTCCTAAGGATTCTAACATACTTGTTGGTGTTTCCTAGTCGTGTCCTATTTTTTTTGGCAATCCGCATTGATCATTGTGCAAATTTTTGGTGGTTTCTATGAACTGGTGATGATTTGCATGTTATGAGATATTTTTGGTGGTGTAGTGTGTTGCGGTTGATCTTGGCATGATTTCTAGTGGATTTGTGCATTTGGAAATTTGATTTAGGACCATAATATGCTATGTAAATCATTATATTGGTTTGTTGGTCGATCTTTTTATTGTGTGATGTAATTTTGTAATTGAGGGTTGAGGGTTTAGCCAACCTTGTTGTCAAGGTTGATGAATTGTATATAGGTGATATAGTCATGCATTTTGTGTGTCCATATTGTGTATGCATTATTAGAGAGAGGTTTGTGTGCAAACAAGTGATTTATCCTTCAGTGTTGAGTTTTAGGTGAGATTGGTGTTGCAAGGAAGACATCTGTGCTTAACCGGAACTGTAATCTGCCATTTGGAGATGTTATTCTTTCAATTCATTTCTTCCAGATTGTAGTCTAAATCTTATTGTAAGTCAGTGAGACTTCCCTAAGGGTTGTAGCCTTCTGAGCCATTATAATTTGAGCAGTGAGCTCTAGGCAGTGTGCCTTGATGCATGTGCATATTTCCCATTGTAATATTTTTACATACTACTCCAAAGTATCATCTTACTGTGGGTAGGTTCCCACCTTGGTTCTTCCCTTAACCAGGTTTCCCACATCAAAATCTAGGTGTTGTGTATTGTGTTTATTATAATACCCTAAAAATGGTCACCTAAACCATGGGCCCCTAATCTCGAAAACATCACCAAGGTCCTAACCAAAGGGAACTAAATCAACTTTGAGCACACAATTAATTAATTCTTCAATCATTAAATGTCACATGGCAAGTGAATTATTCTATATTAATTAAATATTTATTTAATTAATTAAATCATTCCAAGTAAATCATTTTGATCAATTATCCTATTTAATTTATTAAATATCCTAGCATATTTAATTTATTATATATCCTAGCATATTTAATCATAAAAAAAGAAATTAATTTATTACAAAAGAGGAATCAATATGCAAAGCAAGATTTAAATTGAAAATAAAATAAAAGAATTGAATTGAAAGAGAAATAAAACTTGAGATATTATTTCTTCTTCTAAATTGAGATAACTTGAAATCAGAAAAGCAATTAAATTGAATTATTAATCACTCTCTAAAATTGGAACTCAAATCTTTTGAGAAAAGAAGTTCAGTAGCATTGAAAAGACTCCTTTCTTGAATAAATCAAAGAAATATGCATGGAATTACCTGTTTTTATCTCAAGTGCATGGAATTAATTGAATTTTATCTCCAATGCAAACTCGAGCTTATAATTTGAATGCATTTCAATCAATCTATAATTGGAATCTATCTCAAGGTTAACTAAATCTGATCTCTCAATTATTTCAATTATCCTAAATTGTGTTTTTTCTTGAATAATCTCAACCACTCGTTGCTAATTGATCTTGACCATTGGTCTCTCTTGTGATTCTCTATAAATTTAGTCTTCATCTCTCATTCAAAATACCCTAGAGATTTATTGTTATTATACAGTTTTTGCTCTAGAGTCATTGAAGATATTGTGCTTGCTCTTTTTGAGATTATTGCATCTTAGTTTAACTTTTTGCATATTTAGTTCAATTATGATTGCTTGAATTCATATAGCTTACTATTCATCTATCTAGCATAATCTTGCATCCATTTAGCTTAATATCATGCTCATATAGATTAAATCTTTCATCTTGGTGTAGTCTAGTCACTGGTATTGCTTATACAAATCTGAGAGCAAGTCTTTACTCACATCTTTTAGAAGGCAATTGGTCGATTTGTGATGGTTTTTGCTTATATCTGTCTAACCATACATGCAATGACTTAATTAAAGTGTTGTGTCTTACAGCTTGCAGATACTTATTCCACTTTTCACACACACATTTATGGCACCCACCGTGGGGTAGAAGACTACATCTTTTCATCCTCGAAGACTAACTTTTTCTTATTTTTCAGATTTTTATTTTTTCGGATTTTTGTCTATACAGTTACTGCGAAAATATCATATGAGATTTCCCATATGCCTGAACAACAAACTGCAAATATTGTATGGTCTCGTATGAATTATCATACAACTCAGTGATAATTGTTGTACGGTATTCTGTATTTTTGAGTTAAAAGCATATTTCATTCTTCAAGTTTTCTTATTCAATTTTGATCATACTAATGCTGACCCTCCCTTGTTCATTTTTCTGAGGAATTTTCACAGCCTAATCATTTTTTTCAAAATGCTTGTCGAAGAATATGCTTGTCAAACAAAGACAATATGACTACTGATTTGTTGTCTTTGCAGGTTGCTTGAGGAGATTTGAGTAAACATCGTGTATTCTTTAAATTTATTTTTAGGCACCTAAATTGCTATCTGGTTAATGAACAAATTTGTCTTTCTTGTTTTAAGAAAATTCTAAGAGGTAGGAGAGTATGCTCTTGTCTGCATAAGCAATCATAAATCCAGACCCTTGAGGATTCTTCTAGATTTGAGATTTGTGTACCTTTAGCGGCCTATCACAGAGGGAAAAAGTAATCACCATGTGAGAATGACCCAAGTGAGTACAGTCGAACCTGGGCATTCTAACTCACTATAATAAATAGGCCTCTGGTTGATTTAAAGTCTTAGAGGATGGGATTATTTGAGTTTTCTCTTTGAGATCTCTCATGTTGAGCATTTTGTAGGGCCTTGCGGTCTCAATCATGTTTACTTGAATACAGCTTGTTTCGGTAACTTGTTGGGCTATAGGTATCAATCATGCTTGTGTGACTTCAAGGGGTAATTTTGAACATAATTATTGACTAAGAACTATAAGATAGAGGCTACCTGGTTCACCTCCGAAAGGGGGGATAATCTTTGTGCAAGAGAGATAGTAACTCTCCCAAGATACTTGTCATTTTGTGCCCCCATTAGTGTTTGGAGTCAGCTAATACGACATTAAGAATCCATTGCATGAGACTTAGCGACCGTATTCTGATTAGCTATTGGGTGTGTACCTGAGTCTGCAAGCAAAGGTTTTCTCTCGTATCGAGCATTTTGTAGGGCCTCACAGTCTCAATCATGTTTATGTGACTACAGCTTGTTTTGGTAACTTGTTGGGCTATAGGTATCAATCATGCTTGCGTGACTTCAAGGGGTAATTTTGAATAGAATTCCTAACTAATAACTATAAGATAGAGGCTACCTAGTTCACCTCCGAAAGGGGGGATAATCTTTGTGCAAGAGAGATAGTAACTCTCACAAGATACTTGCCATTTCGTGCCCCCATTAGCATTTGGAGTTAGCTAATACGACATTGAGAATCCATTGCATGAGACTTAGCGACCGTATTCTGACTAGCTATTGGGTGTGTACCTGAGTCTACAAGCAAAGGTTTTCTTCTCTCACCAATTTCCATAGGGTTAGCGTGTTGTGATTGAAGTCATTATACATATTGTGTGTTTACTATGTTTTCATCCCTGAAACTAAAAGTAGAATACCAAAAACTGGAGAAAATGTCATGCCCAAACTTTTGGGCAAAACACAACCAACAAATTTTTTTTATAAACACTTATTTACATGAAACTATTGCTTAAATAGTTGTGACAACTTAACATGTTGTTTCCAAATGAATTCTTAATTGAAATTAAATACTAACATACAATTACAATAATTCCTATTATCAAGTGGAACGAATAAATTTTACAAGGGTAATATTAAATTCACTCAAAAGTCCCTTTCATTTCAGTTGCGCTTATTTGTACTTAGTTTGATCCAATACTACTAAATAGACATTAATACAATTACTAGGTTTGATACCAATTAATTACTAAATATCAACACTATTACTTTTTCTTTTCATTAATATTACCTAATTGAGTAGATACAGTTAAGGTGCCAAACATCATTGTGATAATTAAATTTTTAGATAAAAGTATCCACTTGGGTTAACAAGGTTCGCAAGACTTAGTCCCTTAATTTGGTTATAGAGAAATTATATTGTGCCATTACAATATCCTCTTAACTTAATTATTTAACTTATTAAATTATTCCGTTTAATTATAAAAATAATTTCCATTTAGGTCTCTAAAATGTAATTATATTATTTAAATCATGTTGTTATAGACTACTTCTTCCAAACATCAACTATTTAATATATCGTAGTCAATATTTACATTTCCTCTTGTTTTAAATTCGATTAATTTAAACTTCTCAAATATATTTACCCAATAATAATGTTGTAGAAAAATTTATTACTTTTTTTCCATTAAATTTCAACTAGCTTATGGAAACCCAAAAATAACTTACCAGACCCATTAAAGTTCCCTAAAAGATTAAACTCTAAAGGGTATTCTAAATTTGAATCATCAATAGTATATTTACAAGTCCATATGTTTATAAAAATATATATATATATATATAAATTTTAAATAATTAAAGTCTACAATTTGCCCTTAAACAAACAATATTATTAAATGTTTAAAATAAACATTTATATGTATAATAAATTATAAAAAAAAAATTAATATATATAATAAATTATATATATATTTTTTCCTTTAAACAAATATTATTATGAAAACCCCTAACTATAATATATAAATTAAAACAAAAACCCTTTCTTTAATTTCATTTCTTATTTCCTCTATATTTTTTTTTGCTACCCTAACCCTACCTAGGTTAGGATTTTATCTTTATCTTTTCATCACACAGGGGGGCGAATAAATGTACAAGGGGGAGCGGCGGCGAGTAAAGGAAGGCGGAGACCAAGGAACGAAGGGCTCCCCGTAGCCATGGCCACAGCTATGGCTATGGGTCTCGGCCCACAGTGGGTCATGGCCTGTAGCTCCAGCGGCACCGTTGCTGTGGAGCGTCGCCCACCATGTTAGAGGGGGGCCCCGCCCTACGGGAAAATCCGCAGGGGCCAAGCCCCTTCCAAAGGTAATAAATTTTTTTTTTGTATTTTTTTTTTTTTTAATTTGTTTTGAAATATATTTTTTTTAAATAATATAAATATATTTTGAATTTAAATATAAATATATATATATATACACACATTTTGGATGCTCATTAGATTTAGGGCTAAATTTATTTACGCAAATATTCAAAACACAGAACAACTCTCAGATTTAAATCAAGGTATTGTTTTTTTGTTTTTTGTTTTTTTGTTTTAATCTCCAAGTTATTATAAATCTGAGATAATATGTTTATCCTTATATTCATTTTAAACAAATGACAGAATTCATTATTTACACAACATCTAAATAAAAAGGATATTAAATAAATTAGATAAGCTATTTAACTTTAGATTTCATATTCTGCAAATAAATTATTGATTGACAGAATTCAATAGGAATAAAATAGAATCTATATGAATTTGTTATTATTTAAATTAAATAGGCTAATCAGCTCTATTTTTTTTATTTTCTGCAAATTAGTAAAATGACATAATTAAATAAAATGATACAGCAACTATATTTAGACTAGATAACATTGAAATAATACTTAGAGTTAGACATATTATTTTTTTGATTTATTTTCTGCAAATAAATAAAAATGACAGATTTTAAATAAGTATATAACAGCGACTTCATTAACCTTGATTACTTTAATTAAACTTAAAGATATGCATAAGGAAATATCTGAACAATTATTTCCAAAGTAACTTGCATGCAATCATTTAAAATCTCAAGAACAACACAAAGCATAATCTCAACATAAATAACTCATTTGCAACCAGAAGATACTTTAATAAAAATAATAAATTTCTTTTAAGTATATTTAAAATACATTATAGACAACCTTACAAATGGATCTCTTATTTCTATTAAATGAGGATCTTAAAAATGATAGATACATTTCCTTTCCAAAATTAGATACAACATAGTTTTCCTTTCACACTGCCGCAACATAAAATATAAACTATTCTATTTCCAATTCTTTTTCTACAAAACATAAGTCCAGCAACCTCTACTTGTCTTTTCCTTTTCTTCCAACAACCCGCAAATAAATCATAGACTATGACCATGGAGTTCTCACCTCCTAGCCTAGGCTAACTAGTAGCCACCCCCAAGCTTGGAGAACCAAGCCCTAGATAGGTTACACACATGCAAACACAATAAACAAGGGGGAAACAATCACAAACATATTCCCATCCCAGGGCTACATTGTACCACACGATGTGATGTTTTTACAAGGGTGGTAGTGGACCAAGTACCCTGAGGAGACTACAAGTATGGTAAAACACAAAGCCACCTCATGGCAACCAAAATATATATCATAAGTATAATAGCCCTACATCCTTATGCCCCCCGAGGCATTCAAGCCTTATTTCCCTCCTTATGACCCCCAAATGCATAAACATGCCATGCAGCAAGGGTCACATAAATATCCCTTGAGAACACCCTCACAACGAGAGTCTCTCACTCGAGGGCTATCAAACTTCTACCACCCACAAGACCATCCTCTCTCCCAAGAGTAAGAGGCCTTGGTTACTCCCAAAACACAGATTTCAAACAAGAAATAAAAATACAAAATGCATAATAATTTTCCTAAAGAAAAATGCAAGAGAACAACTTTTTCCACACCAACGATCTTTCAACATAATCATGCAACATGTAATAACATAGGGAGAAGATAAACCAACCTTCAAACTGCCAAATGGTATGCTAGTCTAGTTGAGGATGAGCAGCCCAAATCCACAAACCTTGTTTCTCTACACTTAGCCCAAATTTCCTACACTAAATCTTTTTCTCTTTTTTCAAAATTGCATTGTCTCCAAAAAAGGAGAGTGGGTGATTACCCGCAAAATCTCTCATTCTTGCCTAAAAAGGCCTCAGTGAGAGTTCTCATAGGTTTCTAAAATTGAAAAAGGAAAAGTCAGAAAAAGATCCAAAAGGATCTCTCATCAAAAAGGAAAGTTAACAACTTAAGTGATGCCTTCTATTTTTTTTTTAATTTTCGCTCAACTTAAGAAACCCACTTTTTAGGGTGTCTAAATGGTCACATGGGAGTTGAAACATGCCTAAAATTACTCCTAACGCTTAGGTATACCCAATGGGCTTTAGGAAACACTCTTAAACTACCCCTAGGTGTCCATTTAACCCCTTTTAAATCCCTCTGAAGTTAATTTTCGGGTCAAACTTAAGTTGACCACCCCAAAGATTCTCTTCCCAAGGCAATTATGAAATTACATTAAATTAATTGAAAAAGCTATGGTTAAACAACTCCCTCCAAGAGAAAATTTAAAAACCAAAACATAAATCGATCACATGTGTCAAGCGACACAATAAAAATACTTTTACAAAATTACACTTGAAATTTGTCTCTTGTTGGATTTACACAAATTAAAAAAATTCAATTTAACATTCATGCAACAATCACTTTCACGAATAAAATATGATACAAACGAGGTGATGTCTTTCCAAATAGACAAACCCTGGTTTTACGAACGTACATAGGTCTAGGTTTGGTTCTCCATAATGTTTCCATGGTCATATGGATAATTTTCCTGTGCATCTCAATTACACATTAGTACTTCCAAGTATCCTCATACAATATTAAACATATGAATAAGAATACACATCAAACACACTGCATACAATTGACATTAACATTTCAATATCTCATATATCCCAATTTATCCACATAAGCCATTATCATAATCTTCATAATTTCATTCACTTATTAGATACACATCATATTTCCAACATCATAATAAAGTTCTACAAATCCAGATATAGCTGACATACGTTAGTTCAAGATTATCCAATCAGTGGATCTTTTAGGATTTCAAATTCATAATGCATCTAAATGTACACCACAAGGTGAAATAACTCTATAACTTGGTTCAATTACTTTTCTCACCAATCTATCTGTCGAACACAATCCATTCTATTGAATTATATAGCATTTATTAATAGGGTCAAACATGGTCAACTAAGTTAATCAAAGCTTGGTTTGGGGAGGGCCTTACATCCTCCTCCCCTAGAGTTTGACTTACTCTTGGAAGTCGCATGAGTAGAATTATGAAGTAGGAACATAGCATTTCCCATAATTTCAATAAGTTACTTAAAATCTTATCTTGCCTACTAGAAGGATGAATTACCAAAATCAACTTATTATTGTAATTAACTTACTATCTTCACAAGGCTAAATTCTTTATTACATTTCCCTTTGATCTTAGGTAGGTTCTTTCCAATGTTCTATCTTTCAACAACTTACATTAATGTGCCATCCAAATTATATCAATAACACACATCAACTCCCACAATCAAGGTTACACATATTGAATTTCTAGGATTCCTACTTTGTTTAGGGTTCATTTTAAAACATGTTTATCCTACTGTAATTTCTGTCCATGCATGTTACTTAAGAAAATTGACATCACACTTAACCAAAATGAATCTACTTATTCTACATCAAGGCACCTCATTAGGGTGTTAATAAACTACTTGCTAAACCATCCTAGGTGCATAATTTCTTCCAACTTCCTTAGGTAACAAGGCATAATCAAATTTTAGGTCCTTCAATTCCGCCCCTATATAGGGTAGTTTTCTACCTCTAGGGATTACAATGTTTATATTTCTAGGCACCAAGGTTAAGTTTCATAGGGTATATTATTCGCAATTCCCAAACATTAAGGTACATAACAATCCCATTCCAAAGGAGTGATGGAAATTATTAAAACTTATTTTAGACATCATCCACGCAATCATCTCCATACACATGCTAAATTTACCAGCCGACAATCATTACTTTCGCAATTCATTAGGTCTAGATCACACTATTGTTATAAATTTTTCTCCTTCAGGTTACTCGCAATTAATTTTATTTAGGAGGATCTTCCTTTCTTTATCTTGATTTGATAAAATATATCCTTTGTTAATTCTTTGTGCCTAATTTCACTCTTTGCGATATCCTTCCTTGACACACTATCAGTGGTTCAACAAACATGATAGATATTACACAAATCACATCACTGGGGCTAGTTATATCGAACCTCAAAATGACCACTTGACACTTTACAAGATCAAAATACAAGTTACTTCTACCAAGTCCAATAAAAAGAAGAAAAACATCGGTAATTGAAAGATATTAAAACTAGAAATGTGGCAAGTGTCATAGCTCAAATAAAAAGAAACATAAATTTAGTGGTCCTTTCATCATAAAAAATAAATAAATAAATAGAAAGTACTAGCCCCTAGGTCACAAAATGCTATTCAAAGAAAATCAAAAATAATGTCGAATCATACTCGAAACAAGATGACCATTCTAACCATGCTATATGGAGTAACCACAACACATCACCCAAGATCACATGTCCTGAGTGTGTTAGGAAGTGATTATTAGACTCTTGAGATTCTTAGATTATCTATATTCCTTTATTATTTATGACATATCTTATATACATGGGATTACAATCGTTTGCAATTGTTTAATAGATCATGTTCCTTTTTAACCTTCACGTGATTGCTATTGCAAGCCACACTTTCTGACATAATCTTTTATCTATTTAGGGTTATTAACATCCATAATTATATTCCAATAGGTAATTGCACTAACTCTACCATTCTCCGTCCATTCCTCTTGGGCTTCCATTAATTATCTTAATATGCTAAACCTTGATTCAATGTTACATGATAGCTCAAACATCGACCTTTTCATGTCTTTCACACACGGTTGGTAGTTTGGTACAAAATTGACACTTGATTACTTAGATCCTCTTAGGATTTGTATAATGTATATAATTTTACTAGGGACATCATTTGTTTTCTTAGCACCTTATGCTAGCTCCTTATATTTTCACCTCTAACATTCACTTGCCTTCATTAGGAAGGAGCTTGTTGCCAAATTACTAACACTTAAGGTTAAGAGCCATTTGGCTTGGAATTATTGTCAAGTAAGATCAATAATGGTTGACAACAATCTCTACCCACACATTTCATGACATATTTCAAACATCTCAGAGAGTGGTCTTATTCTCTCCTACCTCACTTATGCAACTATGAAATCAAGGGGGTGTGCACCCGAAAAAGTGACCAACACCCATCCTTTTAATTTAAAATTTAGTAAAAGGGGAGTTGTCCCATTCCATATTTACTTACTAGCCCATTTCTGGCATATCACAACCTTCGATCTCTTCAATCTAAATAAATCATCTTACCATCCTAATATCCAACTACCCAATTATGGTATAACATAAGGATGTCCAATAATTACCAATGTCTTAAGACTCCCATAATTTCCAAGTTCTCCCTTAGCTAACCACATAATTCGGCTCCTTATCAATGCTCTCATAAAATATTTTATACTGCCAACTAATTCTCATTAAAACCTTAGTATTATATTATTGTTATACAATCTTTCCATAAGCCATTTCCATCCGCATGTTGCTCCATCCATACTTAATTTTTTTGCATACTTTCATACTTGAGTACCATAGATTTACAAACCTACTTTGGTTGTGCCAAGTAGTTAAATTGTTTTACATATTGTCTTGTACCTAGCGACTAACCATGATTGGGTTGCACTTTCGTCCCTAGTTTTTGAACAAATATAAGTTAATCATTTCTAGATTATAAGATCCTAATGCTTTTTCACTCCTTGCACTTCAATTGGGATTTTTGTATGATTCCCAAATCAACTCTACTCTCTCTTCCACTATTTACTTCCTCCAAGATTGTCTTCCCATAGAGGAATTTGTTGAGGCTTTACTTGCTTGTTTCCCCAATTATATAACCACGGATGAACTTAGGATTTATTGTAAATACATGTTTTCACCTAAGAAGTTCATGCCTTCTTTCTCCTTATT